>NW_026608149.1:0-85358 GCF_029499605.1 Hyla sarda | reverse complement strand
CACATCTACTACATTATCTGTACTCACAAGAGAGTAATCACTGTTATCTGTGGTGTTACATATGGACTGCAGGTCACATCTATACATTAACTGTACTTCAGAGAGTATCACTGTGTTATCTGTGGTGTTACATAGGACTGCAGGTCACATCTATACATTATCTGTACTCAGAGAGATATCACTGTTATCTGTGGTGTTACATAGGACTGCAGGTCACATCTATACATTATCTGTACTCAGAGAGTTATCACTGTGTTATCTGTGGTGTTACATAGGACTGCAGGTCACATCTATACATTATCTGTACTCAGAGAGTTATCACTGTTATCTGTGGTGTTACATAGGACTGCAGGTCACATCTATACATTATCTGTACTCAGAGAGTTATCACTGTGTTATCTGTGGTGTTACATAGGACTGCAGGTCACATCTATACATTATCTGTACTCAGAGAGTTATCACTGTGTTATCTGTGGTGTTACATAGGACTGCAGGTCACATCTATACATTATCTGTACTCAGAGAGTTATCACTGTGTTATCTGTGGTGTTACATAGGACTGCAGGTCACATCTATACATTATCTGTACTCAGAGAGTTATCACTGTTATCTGTGGTGTTACATAGGACTGCAGGTCACATCTATACATTATCTGTACTCAGAGAGTTATCACTGTGTATCTGTGGTGTTACATAGGACTGCAGGTCACATCTATACATTATCTGTACTCAGAGAGTTATCACTGTTATCTGTGGTGTTACATAGGACTGCAGGTCACATCTATACATTATCTGTACTCAGAGAGTTATCACTGTGTATCTGTGGTGTTACATAGGACTGCAGGTCACATCTATACATTATCTGTACTCAGAGAGTTATCACTGTTATCTGTGGTGTTACATAGGACTGCAGGTCACATCTATACATTATCTGTACTCAGAGAGTTATCACTGTTATCTGTGGTGTTACATAGGACTGCAGGTCACATCTATACATTATCTGTACTCAGAGAGTTATCACTGTTATCTGTGGTGTTACATAGGACTGCAGGTCACATCTATACATTATCTGTACTCAGAGAGTTATCACTGTGTTATCTGTGGTGTTACATAGGACTGCAGGTCACATCTATACATTATCTGTACTCAGAGAGTTATCACTGTGTTATCTGTGGTGTTACATAGGACTGCAGGTCACATCTATACATTATCTGTACTCAGAGAGTTATCACTGTGTTATCTGTGGTGTTACATAGGACTGCAGGTCACATCTATACATTATCTGTACTCAGAGAGTTATCACTGTTATCTGTGGTGTTACATAGGACTGCAGGTCACATCTACTACATTATCTGTACTCAGAGAGTTATCACTGTTATCTGTGGTGTTACATAGGACTGCAGGTCACATCTATACATTATCTGTACTCAGAGAGTTATCACTGTTATCTGTGGTGTTACATAGGACTGCAGGTCACATCTATACATTATCTGTACTCAGAGAGTTATCACTGTTATCTGTGGTGTTACATAGGACTGCAGGTCACATCTATACATTATCTGTACTCAGAGAGTTATCACTGTTATCTGTGGTGTTACATAGGACTGCAGGTCACATCTACTACATTATCTGTACTCAGAGAGTTATCACTGTTATCTGTGGTGTTACATAGGACTGCAGGTCACATCTATACATTATCTGTACTCAGAGAGTAATCACTGTTATCTGTGGTGTTACATAGGACTGCAGGTCACATCTATACATTATCTGTACTCAGAGAGTTAATCACTGTTATCTGTGGTGTTACATAGGACTGCAGGTCACATCTATACATTATCTGTACTCAGAGAGTTATCACTGTGTTATCTGTGGTGTTACATAGGACTGCAGGTGACATCTACTACATTATCTGTACTCAGAGAGTTATCACTGTGTTATCTGTGGTGTTACATAGGACTGCAGGTCACATCTATACATTATCTGTACTCAGAGAGTAATCACTGTTATCTGTGGTGTTACATAGGACTGCAGGTCACATCTATACATTATCTGTACTCAGAGAGTAATCACTGTTATCTGTGGTGTTACATAGGACTGCAGGTCACATCTATACATTATCTGTACTCAGAGAGTTATCACTGTGTTATCTGTGGTGTTACATAGGACTGCAGGTCACATCTATACATCATCTGTACTCAGAGAGTTATCACTGTGTTATCTGTGGTGTTACATAGGACTGCAGGTCACATCTATACATTATCTGTACTCAGAGAGTTATCACTGTGTTATCTGTGGTGTTACATAGGACTGCAGGTCACATCTACTACATTATCTGTACTCAGAGAGTTATCACTGTTATCTGTGGTGTTACATAGGACTGCAGGTCACATCTCTACATTATCTGTTCTCAGAGAGTTATCACTGTGTTATCTGTGGTGTTACATAGGACTGCAGGTCACATCTATACATCATCTGTACTCAGAGTTATCACTGTTATCTGTGGTGTTACATAGGACTGCAGGTCACATCTATACATTATCTGTACTTAGAGAGTTATCACTGTTATCTGTGGTGTTACATAGGACTGCAGGTCACATCTATACATTATCTGTACTCAGAGAGTTATCACTGTTATCTGTGGTGTTACATAGGACTGCAGGTCACATCTATACATTATCTGTACTCAGAGAGTTATCACTGTGTTATCTGTGGTGTTACATAGGACTGCAGGTCACATCTATACATTATCTGTACTCAGAGAGTTATCACTGTTATCTGTGGTGTTACATAGGACTGCAGGTCACATCTATACATCATCTGTACTCAGAGAGATATCACTGTTATCTGTGGTGTTACATAGGACTGCAGGTCACATCTATACATTATCTGTACTCAGAGAGTTATCACTGTGTTATCTGTTGTGTTACATAGGACTGCAGGTCACATCTATACATTATCTGTACTCAGAGAGTTATCTCTGTTATCTGTGGTGTTACATAGGACTGCAGGTCACATCTATACATTATCTGTACTCAGAGAGTTATCACTGTTATCTGTGGTGTTACATAGGACTGCAGGTCACATCTATATATTATCTGTACTCAGAGAGTTATCACTGTGTTATCTGTGGTGTTACATAGGACTGCAGGTCACATCTATACATTATCTGTACTCAGAGAGATATCACTGTGTTATCTGTGGTGTTACATAGGACTGCAGGTCACATCTATACATTATCTGTACTCAGAGAGTTATCACTGTGTTATCTGTGGTGTTACATAGGACTGCAGGTCACATCTATACATTATCTGTACTCAGAGAGTTATCACTGTTATCTGTGGTGTTACATAGGACTGCAGGTCACATCTATACATTATCTGTACTCAGAGAGATATCACTGTGTTATCTGTGGTGTTACATAGGACTGCAGGTCACATCTATACATTATCTGTACTCAGAGAGTTATCACTGTTATCTGTGGTGTTACATAGGACTGCAGGTCACATCTATACATTATCTGTACTCAGAGAGTTATCACTGTGTTATCTGTGGTGTTACATAGGACTGCAGGTCACATCTACTACATTATCTGTACTCAGAGAGTTATCACTGTGTTATCTGTGGTGTTACATAGGACTGCAGGTCACATCTATACATTATCTGTACTCAGAGAGTTGTCACTGTTATCTGTGGTGTTACATAGGACTGCAGGTCACATCTATACATTATCTGTACTCAGAGAGTTATCACTGTTATCTGTGGTGTTACATAGGACTGCAGGTCACATCTATACATTATCTGTACTCAGAGAGTTATCACTGTTATCTGTGGTGTTACATAGGACTGCAGGTCACATCTATACATTATCTGTACTCAGAGAGTTATCACTGTGTTATCTGTGGTGTTACATAGGACTGCAGGTCACATCTACTACATTATCTGTACTCAGAGAGTTATCACTGTTATCTGTGGTGTTACATAGGACTGCAGGTCACATCTATATATTATCTGTACTCAGAGAGTTATCATTGTGTTATCTGTGGTGTTACATAGGACTGCAGGTCATATCTATACATTATCTGTACTCAGAGAGTTATCACTGTGTTATCTGTGGTGTTACATAGGACTGCAGGTCACATCTATACATTATCTGTACTCAGAGAGTTATCACTGTGTTATCTGTGGTGTTACATAGGACTGCAGGTCACATCTACTACATTATCTGTACTCAGAGAGTTATCACTGTGTTATCTGTGGTGTTACATAGGACTGCAGGTCACATCTATACATTATCTGTACTCAGAGAGTTATCACTGTTATCTGTGGTGTTACATAGGACTGCAGGTCACATCTATACATTATCTGTACTCAGAGAGTTATCACTGTGTTATCTGTGGTGTTACATAGGACTGCAGGTCACATCTACTACATTATCTGTACTCAGAGAGTTATCACTGTGTTATCTGTGGTGTTACATAGGACTGCAGGTCACATCTATACATTATCTGTACTCAGAGAGTTGTCACTGTTATCTGTGGTGTTACATAGGACTGCAGGTCACATCTATACATTATCTGTACTCAGAGAGTTATCACTGTTATCTGTGGTGTTACATAGGACTGCAGGTCACATCTATACATTATCTGTACTCAGAGAGTTATCACTGTTATCTGTGGTGTTACATAGGACTGCAGGTTACATCTATACATTATCTGTACTCAGAGAGTTATCACTGTGTTATCTGTGGTGTTACATAGGACTGCAGGTCACATCTATACATTATCTGTACTCAGAGAGTTATCACTGTGTTATCTGTGGTGTTACATAGGACTGCAGGTCACATCTATACATTATCTGTACTCAGAGAGATATCACTGTTATCTGTGGTGTTACATAGGACTGCAGGTCACATCTATACATTATCTGTACTCAGAGAGTTATCACTGTTATCTGTGGTGTTACATAGGACTGCTGGTCACATCTATACATTATCTGTACTCAGAGAGTTATCACTGTTATCTGTGGTGTTACATAGGACTGCAGGTCACATCTATACATTATCTGTACTCAGAGAGATATCACTGTTATCTGTGGTGTTACATAGGACTGCAGGTCACATCTATACATTATCTGTACTCAGAGAGTTATCACTGTTATCTGTGGTGTTACATAGGACTGCAGGTCACATCTATACATTATCTGTACTCAGAGAGTTATCACTGTTATCTGTGGTGTTACATAGGACTGCAGGTCACATCTATACATTATCTGTACTCAGAGAGTTATCACTGTTATCTGTGGTGTTACATAGGACTGCAGGTCACATCTATACATTATCTGTACTCAGAGAGTTATCACTGTGTTATCTGTGGTGTTACATAGGACTGCAGGTCACATCTATACATTATCTGTACTCAGAGAGTTATCACTGTTATCCGTGGTGTTACATAGGACTGCAGGTCACATCTATACATTATCTGTACTCAGAGAGATATCACTGTGTTATCTGTGGTGTTACATAGGACTGCAGGTCACATCTATACATTATCTGTACTCAGAGAGTTATCACTGTGTTATCCATGGTGTTACATAGGACTGCAGGTCACATCTATACATTATCTGTACTCAGAGAGTTATCACTGTTATCTGTGGTGTTACATAGGACTGCAGGTCACATCTATACATTATCTGTACTCAGAGAGATATCACTGTTATCTGTGGTGTTACATAGGACTGCAGGTCACATCTACTACATTATCTGTACTCAGAGAGTTATCACTGTTATCTGTGGTGTTACATAGGACTGCAGGTCACATCTATACATCATCTGTACTCAGAGAGTTATCACTGTTATCTGTGGTGTTACATAGGACTGCAGGTCACATCTATACATTATCTGTACTCAGAGAGTTATCACTGTTATCTGTGGTGTTACATAGGACTGCAGGTCACATCTATACATTATCTGTACTCAGAGAGTTATCACTGTTATCTGTGGTGTTACATAGGACTGCAGGTCACATCTATACATTATCTGTACTCAGAGAGTTATCACTGTTATCTGTGGTGTTACATAGGACTGCTGGTCACATCTATACATTATCTGTACTCAGAGAGATATCACTGTTATCTGTGGTGTTACATAGGACTGCAGGTCACATCTATACATTATCTGTACTCAGAGAGTCATCACTGTTATCTGTGGTGTTACATAGGACTGCAGGTCACATCTATACATTATCTGTACTCAGAGAGTTATCACTGTGTTATCTGTGGTGTTACATAGGACTGCAGGTCACATCTATACATTATCTGTACTCAGAGAGATATCATTATCTGTGGTGTTACATAGGACCTGCAGGCCACATCTATACATTATCTGTACTCAGAGAGTTATCACTGTGTTATCCAGTGGTGTTACATAGGACTGCAGGTCACATCTATACATTATCTGTACTCAGAGAGTTATCACTGTGTTATCTGTGGTGTTACATAGGACTGCAGGTCACATCTATACATTATCTGTACTCAGAGAGTTATCACTGTGTTATCCAGTGGTGTTACATAGGACTGCAGGTCACATCTATACATTATCTGTACTCAGAGAGTTATCACTGTGTTATCTGTGGTGTTACATAGGACTGCAGGTCACATCTATACATTATCTGTACTCAGAGAGTTATCACTGTTATCTGTGGTGTTACATAGGACTGCAGGTCACATCTATACATTATCTGTACTCAGAGAGTTATCACTGTGTTATCAGTGGTGTTACATAGGACTGCAGGTCACATCTATACATTATCTGTACTCAGAGAGTTATCACTGTTATCTGTGGTGTTACATAGGACTGCAGGTCACATCTATACATTATCTGTACTCAGAGAGTTATCACTGTTATCTGTGGTGTTACATAGGACTGCAGGTCACATCTATACATTATCTGTACTCAGAGAGTTATCACTGTTATCTGTGGTGTTACATAGGACTGCAGGTCACATCTATACATTATCTGTACTCAGAGAGTTATCACTGTTATCTGTGGTGTTACATAGGACTGCAGGTCACATCTATACATTATCTGTACTCAGAGAGTTATCACTGTTATCTGTGGTGTTACATAGGACTGCAGGTCACATCTATACATTATCTGTACTCAGAGAGTTATCACTGTTATCCGTGGTGTTACATAGGACTGCAGGTCACATCTATACATTATCTGTACTCAGAGAGTTATCACTGTGTTATCTGTGGTGTTACATAGGACTGCAGGTCACATCTATACATTATCTGTACTCAGAGAGTTATCACTGTTATCTGTGGTGTTACATAGGACTGCAGGTCACATCTATACATTATCTGTACTCAGAGAGTTATCACTGTTATCTGTGGTGTTACATAGGACTGCAGGTCACATCTACTACATTATCTGTACTCAGAGAGTTATCACTGTGTTATCTGTGGTGTTACATAGGACTGCAGGTCACATCTATACATTATCTGTACTCAGAGAGTTATCACTGTGTTATCTGTGGTGTTACATAGGACTGCAGGTCACATCTATACATTATCTGTACTCAGAGAGTTATCACTGTTATCTGTGGTGTTACATAGGACTGCAGGTCACATCTACTACATTATCTGTACTCAGAGAGTTATCACTGTTATCTGTGGTGTTACATAGGACTGCAGGTCACATCTATACATCATCTGTACTCAGAGAGTTATCACTGTTATCTGTGGTGTTACATAGGACTGCAGGTCACATCTATACATCATCTGTACTCAGAGAGTTATCACTGTTATCTGTGGTGTTACATAGGACTGCAGGTCACATCTATACATTATCTGTACTCAGAGAGTTATCACTGTTATCTGTGGTGTTACATAGGACTGCAGGTCACATCTACTACATTATCTGTACTCAGAGAGTTATCACTGTTATCTGTGGTGTTACATAGGACTGCAGGTCACATCTATACATTATCTGTACTCAGAGAGTTATCACTGTTATCTGCGGTGTTACATAGGACTGCAGGTCACATCTATACATTATCTGTACTCAGAGAGTAATCACTGTTATCTGTGGGGTTACATAGGACTGCAGGTCACATCTATACATTATCTGTACTCAGAGAGTTATCACTGTTATCTGTGGTGTTACATAGGACTGCAGGTCACATCTATACATTATCTGTACTCAGAGAGTTATCACTGTTATCTGTGGTGTTACATAGGACTGCAGGTCACATCTATACATTATCTGTACTCAGAGAGTTATCACTGTTATCTGTGGTGTTACATAGGACTGCAGGTCACACATCTATACATTATCTGTACTCAGAGATATCACTGTTATCTGTGGTGTTACATAGGACTGCAGGTCACATCTATACATTATCTGTACTCAGAGAGTAATCACTGTTATCTGTGGTGTTACATAGGACTGCAGGTCACATCTATACATTATCTGTACTCAGAGAGTTATCACTGTGTTATCTGTGGTGTTACATAGGACTGCAGGTCACATCTATACATCATCTGTACTCAGAGAGTTATCACTGTTATCTGTGGTGTTACATAGGACTGCAGGTCACATCTATACATCATCTGTACTCAGAGAGTTATCACTGTTATCTGTGTGTTACATAGGACTGCAGGTCACATCTATACATATCTGTACTCAGAGAGTTATCACTGTGTTATCTGTGGTGTTACATAGGACTGCAGGTCACATCTATACATTATCTGTACTCAGAGAGTTATCACTGTGTTATCTGTGGTGTTACATAGGACTGCAGGTCACATCTACTACATTATCTGTACTCAGAGAGTTATCACTGTTATCTGTGGTGTTACATAGGACTGCAGGTCACATCTCTACATTATCTGTACTCAGAGAGTTATCACTGTGTTATCTGTGGTGTTACATAGGACTGCAGGTCACATCTATACATCATCTGTACTCAGAGTTATCACTGTTATCTGTGGTGTTACATAGGACTGCAGGTCACATCTATACATTATCTGTACTCAGAGAGTTATCACTGTTATCTGTGGTGTTACATAGGACTGCAGGTCACATCTATACATTATCTGTACTTAGAGAGTTATCACTGTGTTATCTGTGGTGTTACATAGGACTGCAGGTCACATCTATACATTATCTGTACTCAGAGAGTTATCTCTGTTATCTGTGGTGTTACATAGGACTGCAGGTCACATCTATACATTATCTGTACTCAGAGAGTTATCACTGTTATCTGTGGTGTTACATAGGACTGCAGGTCACATCTATATATTATCTGTACTCAGAGAGTTATCACTGTGTTATCTGTGGTGTTACATAGGACTGCAGGTCACATCTATACATTATCTGTACTCAGAGAGATATCACTGTTATCTGTGGTGTTACATAGGACTGCAGGTCACATCTATACATTATCTGTACTCAGAGAGATATCACTGTGTTATCTGTGGTGTTACATAGGACTGCAGGTCACATCTATACATTATCTGTACTCAGAGAGTTATCACTGTTATCTGTGGTGTTACATAGGACTGCAGGTCACATCTATACATTATCTGTACTCAGAGAGTTATCACTGTTATCTGTGGTGTTACATAGGACTGCAGGTCACATCTATACATTATCTGTACTCAGAGAGTTGTCACTGTGTTATCTGTGGTGTTACATAGGACTGCAGGTCACATCTACTACATTATCTGTACTCAGAGAGTTATCACTGTGTTATCTGTGGTGTTACATAGGACTGCAGGTCACATCTATACATTATCTGTACTCAGAGAGTTGTCACTGTTATCTGTGGTGTTACATAGGACTGCAGGTCACATCTATACATTATCTGTACTCAGAGAGTTATCACTGTTTATCTGTGGTGTTACATAGGACTGCAGGTCACATCTATACATTATCTGTACTCAGAGAGTTATCACTGTGTATCTGTGGTGTTACATAGGACTGCAGGTGACATCTACTACATTATCTGTACTCAGAGAGTTATCACTGTTATCTGTGGTGTTACATAGGACTGCAGGTCACATCTATATATTATCTGTACTCAGAGAGTTATCATTGTGTTATCTGTGGTGTTACATAGGACTGCAGGTCATATCTATACATTATCTGTACTCAGAGAGTTATCACTGTGTTATCTGTGGTGTTACATAGGACTGCAGGTCACATCTATACATTATCTGTACTCAGAGAGTTATCACTGTGTTATCTGTGGTGTTACATAGGACTGCAGGTCACATCTACTACATTATCTGTACTCAGAGAGTTATCACTGTGTTATCTGTGGTGTTACATAGGACTGCAGGTCACATCTATACATTATCTGTACTCAGAGAGTTATCACTGTGTTATCTGTGGTGTTACATAGGACTGCAGGTCACATCTATACATTATCTGTACTCAGAGAGTTATCACTGTTATCTGTGGTGTTACATAGGACTGCAGGTCACATCTATACATTATCTGTACTCAGAGAGTTATCACTGTTATCTGTGGTGTTACATAGGACTGCAGGTCACATCTATACATTATCTGTACTCAGAGAGTTATCACTGTGTTATCTGTGGTGTTACATAGGACTGCAGGTCCCATCTATACATTATCTGTACTCAGAGAGTTATCACTGTTTATCTGTGGTGTTACATAGGACTGCAGGTCACATCTATACATTATATGTACTCAGAGAGTTATCACTGTTATCTGTGGTGTTACATAGGACTGCAGGTCACATCTATACATTATCTGTACTCAGAGAGTTATCACTGTGTTATCTGTGGTGTTACATAGGACTGCAGGTCACATCTATACATCATCTGTACTCAGAGAGTTATCACTGTGTTATCTGTGGTGTTACATAGGACTGCAGGTCACATCTATACATTATCTGTACTCAGAGAGTTATCACTGTTATCTGTGGTGTTACATAGGACTGCAGGTCACATCTATACATCATCTGTACTCAGAGAGTTATCACTGTTATCTGTGGTGTTACATAGGACTGCAGGTCACATCTATACATTATCTGTACTCAGAGAGTTATCACTGTGTTATCTGTGGTGTTACATAGGACTGCAGGTCACATCTATACATTATCTGTACTCAGAGAGTTATCACTGTTATCTGTGGTGTTACATAGGACTGCAGGTCACATCTATACATTATCTGTACTCAGAGAGTTATCACTGTGTTATCTGTGGTGTTACATAGGACTGCAGGTTACATCTATACATGATCTGTACTCAGAGAGTTATCACTGTTATCTGTGGTGTTACATAGGACTGCAGGTCACATCTATACATTATCTGTACTCAGAGAGGTATCACTGTTATCTGTGGATTTACATAGGACTGCAGGTCACATCTATACATTATCTGTACTCAGAGAGTTATCACTGTTATCTGTGGTGTTACATAGGACTGCAGGTCACATCTATACATTATCTGTACTCAGAGAGTTATCACTGTTATCTGTGGTGTTACATAGGACTGCAGGTCACATCTATACATTATCTGTACTCAGAGAGTTATCACTGTTATCTGTGGTGTTACATAGGACTGCAGGTCACATCTATACATTATCTGTACTCAGAGAGTTATCACTGTTATCTGTGGTGTTACATAGGACTGCAGGTCACATCTATACATTATCTGTACTCAGAGAGTTATCACTGTGTTATCTGTGGTGTTACATAGGACTGCAGGTCACATCTATACATTATCTGTACTCAGAGAGTTATCACTGTGTTATCTGTGGTGTTACATAGGACTGCAGGTCACATCTATACATTATCTGTACTCAGAGAGTTATCACTGTTATCTGTGGTGTTACATAGGACTGCAGGTCACATCTATACATTATCTGTACTCAGAGAGTTATCACTGTGTTATCTGTGGTGTTACATAGGACTGCAGGTCACATCTATACATTATCTGTACTCAGAGAGTTATCACTGTGTTATCTGTGGTGTTACATAGGACTGCAGGTCACATCTATACATTATCTGTACTCAGAGAGTTATCACTGTGTTATCTGTGGTGTTACATAGGACTGCAGGTCACATCTATACATTATCTGTACTCAGAGAGTTATCACTGTTATCTGTGGTGTTACATAGGACTGCAGGTCACATCTATACATTATCTGTACTCAGAGAGATATCACTGTTATCTGTGGTGTTACATAGGACTGCAGGTCACATCTATACATTATCTGTACTCAGAGAGTTATCACTGTTATCTGTGGTGTTACATAGGACTGCAGGTCACATCTATACATCATCTGTACTCAGAGAGATATCACTGTTATCTGTGGTGTTACATAGGACTGCAGGTCACATCTATACATTATCTGTACTCAGAGAGTTATCACTGTTATCTGTGGTGTTACATAGGACTGCAGGTCACATCTATACATTATCTGTACTCAGAGAGTTATCACTGTGTTATCTGTGGTGTTACATAGGACTGCAGGTCACATCTATACATTATCTGTACTCAGAGAGTTATCACTGTTATCTGTGGTGTTACATAGGACTGCAGGTCACATCTATACATTATCTGTACTCAGAGAGTTATCACTGTGTTATCTGAGGTGTTACATAGGACTGCAGGTCACATCTATACATTATCTGTACTCAGAGAGTTATCACTGTGTTATCTGTGGTGTTACATAGGACTGCAGGTCACATCTACTACATTATCTGTACTCAGAGAGTTATCACTGTGTTATCTGTGGTGTTACATAGGACTGCAGGTCACATCTATACATTATCTGTACTCAGAGAGTTATCACTGTTATCTGTGGTGTTACATAGGACTGCAGGTCACATCTATACATTATCTGTACTCAGAGAGTTATCACTGTGTTATCTGTGGTGTTACATAGGACTGCAGGTCACATCTATACATTATCTGTACTCAGAGAGTTATCACTGTTATCTGTGGTGTTACATAGGACTGCAGGTCACATCTATACATTATCTGTACTCAGAGAGTTATCACTGTGTTATCTGTGGTGTTACATAGGACTGCAGGTCACATCTATACATTATCTGTACTCAGAGAGTTATCACTGTGTTATCTGTGGTGTTACATAGGACTGCAGGTCACATCTATACATTATCTGTACTCAGAGAGTTATCACTGTTATCTGTGGTGTTACATAGGACTGCAGGTGACATCTATACATTATCTGTACTCAGAGAGATATCACTGTTATCTGTGGTGTTACATAGGACTGCAGGTCACATCTATACATTATCTGTACTCAGAGAGTTATCACTGTGTTATCTGTGGTGTTACATAGGACTGCAGGTCACATCTATACATTATCTGTACTCAGAGAGTTATCACTGTGTTATCTGTGGTGTTACATAGGACTGCAGGTCACATCTATACATTATCTGTACTCAGAGAGTTATCACTGTTATCTGTGGTGTTACATAGGACTGCAGGTCACATCTATACATTATCTGTACTCAGAGAGTTATCACTGTGTTATCTGTAGTGTTACATAGGACTGCAGGTCACATCTATACATTATCTGTACTCAGAGAGTTATCACTGTTATCTGTGGTGTTACATAGGACTGCAGGTCACATCTATACATTATCTGTACTCAGAGTTATCACTGTGTTATCTGTGGTGTTACATAGGACTGCAGGTCACATCTACTACATTATCTGTACTCAGAGAGTTATCACTGTTATCTGTGGTGTTACATAGGACTGCAGGTCACATCTATACATTATCTGTACTCAGAGAGTTATCACTGTTATCTGTGGTGTTACATAGGACTGCAGGTCACATCTATACATTATATGTACTCAGAGAGTTATCACTGTGTTATCTGTGGTGTTACATAGGACTGCAGGTCACATCTATACATTATCTGTACTCAGAGAGTTATCACTGTTATCTGTGGTGTTACATAGGACTGCAGGTCACATCTATACATTATCTGTACTCAGAGAGTTATCACTGTTATCTGTGGTGTTACATAGGACTGCAGGTCACATCTATACATTATCTGTACTCAGAGAGTTATCACTGTTATCTGTGGTGTTACATAGGACTGCAGGTCACATCTATACATTATCTGTACTCAGAGAGTTATCACTGTTATCTGTGGTGTTACATAGGACTGCAGGTCACATCTATACATTATCTGTACTCAGAGAGTTATCACTGTTATCTGTGGTGTTACATAGGACTGCAGGTCACATCTATACATTATCTGTACTCAGAGAGTTATCACTGTTATCTGTGGTGTTACATAGGACTGCAGGTCACATCTATACATTATCTGTACTCAGAGAGTTATCACTGTGTTATCTGTGGTGTTACATAGGACTGCAGGTCACATCTATACATTATCTGTACTCAGAGAGTTATTACTGTTATCTGTGGTGTTACATAGGACTGCAGGTCACATCTATACATTATCTGTACTCAGAGAGTTATCACTGTTATCTGTGGTGTTACATAGGACTGCAGGTCACATCTATACATTATCTGTATTCAGAGAGTTATCACTGTTATCTGTGGTGTTACATAGGACTGCAGGTCACATCTATACATTATCTGTACTCAGAGAGTTATCACTGTTATCTGTGGTGTTACATAGGACTGCAGGTAGGCTGTGACTATACATTATCTGTACTCAGAGAGTTATCACTGTTATCTGTGGTGTTACATAGGACTGCAGGTAGGCTGTGACTATACAGTACCTTTATTACCTCCTTCCTATCTATGGTGGGTGAGGTGCAGAGGCCCAAATGTATTGAACCCTGTGACCTCCCATCTAATACCTAGATCAGTATGGAACAAAATTGTATAATTGTATATTGTATTAACAGCTTGAGCTCTAGTCAACTCCAAAGCTGCACTCACTATTCTGCTGTTACATCATGTCTTATTCTCCAGAGCTGCACTCACTATTCTCCTGTTACATCACGTCTTATCCCCCAGAGCTACACTCACTATTCTGCTGTTACATCATGTCTTATCCTCCACAGCTGCACTCACTATTCTGCTGTTACATCATGTCTTATCCTCCAGAGCTGCACTCACTATTCTGCTGTTACATCATGTCTTATCCTCCAGAGCTGCACTCACTATTCTGCTGTAACATCATGTCTTATCCCCCAGAGCTACACTCACTATTCTCCTGTTACATCACGTCTTATCCCCCAGAGCTACACTCACTATTCTGCTGTTACATCATGTCTTATCCTCCAGAGCTGCACTCACTATTCTGCTGTTACATCATGTCTTATCCTTCAGAGCTGTACTCACTATTCTGCTGTTACATCATGTCTTATCCTCCAGAGCTGCAATCACTATTCTGCTGTTACATCATGTCTTATCCTTCAGAGCTGTACTCACTATTCTGCTGTTACATCACGTCTTATCCTCCAGAGCTACACTCACTATTCTGCTGTTACATCATGTCTTATCCTCCACAGCTGCACTCACTATTCTGCTGTTACATCATGTCTTATCCTCCAGAGCTGCAATCACTATTCTGCTGTTACATCATGTGTTGTCCTCCAGAGCTGCACTCACTATTCTGCTGTTACATCATGTCTTATTCTCCAGAGCTGCACTCACTATTCTGCTGTTACATCATGTCTTATCCTCCAGAGCTGCACTCACTATTCTGCTGTTACATCATGTCTTATCCTCCAGAGCTGCACTCACTATTCTGCTGTTACATCATGTCTTATCCTCCACAGCTGCACTCACTATCCTGCTGTTACATCATGTCTTATCCTCCACAGCTGCACTCACTATTCTGCTGTTACATCATGTCTTATCCTCCACAGCTGCACTCACTATTCTGCTGTTACATCATGTCTTATCCTCCACAACTGCACTCACTATTCTGCTGTTACATCATGTCTTATCCTCCAGAGCTGCACTCACTATTCTGCTGTTACATCATGTCTTATCCTCCAGAGCTGCACTCACTATTCTGCTGTTACATCATGTCTTATCCTCCACAACTGCACTCACTATTCTGCTGTTACATCATGTCTTAACCTCCCTTCACCCCCACTTGTCCTTCTTCTTGAAGGTTCATGATCTTCAGAAGAAGCTGGAAGAAGAAATGGACGGCAGTGCCAAGAAATTTGTCAAAATGAACGATCTATTAAGGTTAGTCCATAGCCTGTGCATGTGGTGGTCCCTACATCTCTGCTCCCTATTACTGCTGCCCCATCACTGATGTCACCGCTGATGTCTAGTGAAGGTAGTGACCTCCAAAAGGTCAGTACACTCCTCTCCTGAAATACTCTGTACTGCTGTGGACCCTGCTCCTCCACTATATAACTCTCACCCTGTGACCTCCTATATGATCAGTACACTCCTCTCCTGAAATACTCTGTACTGCTGTGGACCCTGCTCCTCCACTATATCACTCTCACCCTGTGACCTCCAAAAGATCAGTACACTCCTCTCCTGAAATACTCTGTACTGCTGTGGACCCAGCTCCTTCACTATATAACTCTCGCCCTGTGACCTCCACAAGATCAGTACACTCCTCTCCTGAAATACTGTACTGCTGTGGACCCTGCTCCTCCACTATATAACTCTCACCCTGTGACCTCCACATGATCAGTACACTCCTCTCCTGAAATATTCTGTACTATTGTGGACCCTGCTCCTCCACTATATAACTCTCACCCTGTGACCTCCACATGATCAGTACACTCCTCTCCTGAAATACTCTGTACTGCTGTAGACCCTGCTCCTCTACTATATAACTCTCCCCCTGTCACCTCCACATGATCAGCACACTCCTCTCCTGAAATACTCTGTACTGCTGTGGACCCTGCTCGCCCACTATATAACTCTCACCCTGTGACCTCCACATGATCAGTACACTCCTCTCCTGAAATACTCTGTACTGCTGTGGACCCTGCTCCTCTATTATATAACTCTCACTCTGTGACCTCCTATATGATCAGCACACTACTCTCCTGATATACTCTCTACTCCTGTGGACCATGTTCCTCCACTATATAACTCTCACCCTGTAACCTCCACATGATCAGTACACTCCTCTTCTGAAATTCTCTGTACTGCTGTGGACCCTGCTCCTCCACTATATAACTCTCACCCTGTGACCTCCACATGATCAGCTTACTCCTCTCCTGAAATACTCTGTACTGCTGTGGACCCTGCTCCTCCACTATATACCTCCACTATATAACTCTCACCCTCTGACCTCCATATGATCAGTACACTCCTCTCCTGAAATACTCTGTACTGCTGTGGACCCTGCTCTACCACTATATAACTCTCACCCTGTGACCTCCACATGATCAGTACACTCCTCTCCTGAAATACTCTGTACTGCTGTGGACCTTGCTCCTCCACTATATAACTCTCACCCTGTAACCTCCACATGATCAGCACACTCCTCTCCTGAAATACTCTGTACTGCTGTGGACCTTGCTCCTCCACTATATAACTCTCACCCTGTGACCTCCTATATGATCAGTACACTCCTTTCCTGAAATACTCTGTACTGCTGTGGACCCTGCTCCTCCACTATATAACTCTTACCCTGTGACTTCCACAAGATCAGCACACTCCTCTCCTGATATACCCTGTACGGCTGTGGACCCTGCTCCTCCACTATATAACTCTCACCCTGTGACCTCCACATGATCAGTACACTCTTCTCTTGAAATGTTCTGTACTACTGTGGACCCTGCTCCTCTACTATATAACCCTCCCCCTGTGACCTCCACATGATCAGTAGACTCCTCTCCTGAAATACTCTGTACTGCTGTGGACCCTGCTCCTCCACTATATAACTCTTACCCTGTGACTTCCACATGATCAGTACACTCCTCTCCTGAAATACTCTCTAATACTGTGGACCCTGTTCCTCCACTATATCATTCTCACCCTGTGACCTCCAAAAGATCAGTACACTCCTCTCATGATATACTCTGTACTGCTGTGGACCCTGCTCCTCAACTATATCACCCTGTGATCTCCACATGATCAGTACACTGCTCTCCTGAAATATTCTGTACTGCTGTGGACCCTGCTCCTCTACTATATAACTCTCACCCTGTGACCTCCAGATGATCAGCACACTCCTCTCCTGATATACTCTGTACTGCTGTGGACCCTGCTCCTCCACTTTATAACTCTCACCCTGTAACCTCCACATGACCAGTACACTCCTCTCTTGAAATGTTCTGTACTACTGTGGACCCTGCTCCTCTACTATATAACCCTCACCCTGTGACCTCCACATGATCAGTACACTCCTCTCCTGAAATACTCTCTACTGCCGTGGACCCTGCTCCTCCACTATATAACTCTCACCCTGTGAACTCCCACATGATCAGCACACTCCCCTCCTGAAATACTCTGTACTGCTGTGGACCCTGCTCCTCCACTATATAACTCTCACCCTGTGACCTCCACATGATCAGTACACTCCACTCCTGAAATACTCTCTACTGCTGTGGACCCTGTTCCTCCACTATATCATTCTCACCCTGTGACCTCCACAAGATCAGTACACTCCTCTCCTGAAATACTCTGTACTCCTGTGGACCCTGCTCCTCCACTATATAACTCTCACCCTGAGACCTCCACATGATCAGTACACTCCTTTCCTGAAATACTCTGTACTGCTGTGGACCCTGCTCCTCCACTATATAACCCTCACCCAGTGATCTCCACATGATCAGCACACTCCTCTCAAGAAATACTCTGTACTGCTGTGGACCCTGCTCCTCCACTATATAACTCTCACCCTGTGACCTCCCACATGATCAGTACACTCCTCTCCTGAAATATGCTGTACTGCTGTGGACCCTGCTCCTCCAATATATAACTCTCCCCCCTGTGACCTCCACATGATCAGTACACTCCTCTCCTGAAATACTCTGTACTGCTGTGGACCCTGCTCCTCCAATATATAACTCTCACCCTGTGACCTCCACATGATCAGGACACTCCTCTTCTGAAATACTCTGTACTTCTGTGGACCCTGCTCCTCCACTATATAACTCTCACCCTGTGACTTCCACATGATCAGCACACTCCTCTCCTGAAATACTCTGTACTGCTGTGGACCCTGCTCCTCCACTATATAACTCTCACCCTGTGACTTCCACATGATCAGTACACTCCTCTCCTGAAATACTCTGTACTGCTGTGGACCCTGCTCCTCCAATATATAACTCTCACCCTGTGACCTCCACATGATCAGCACACTCCTCTTCTGAAATACTCTGTACTGCTGTTGACCCTGCTCCTCCACTATATAACTCTCACCCTGTGACCTCCACATGATCAGTACACTCCTCTCCTAAAATACTCTGTACTGCTGTGGACCCTGCTCCTCCACTATATAACTCTCACCCTGTGACCTCCACATGATCATCACACTCCTCTCCTGAAATACTCTGTAATGCTGTGGACCCTGCTCCTCCACTATATAACTCTCACCCTGTGACCTCCACATGATCAGTACACTCCTCTCCTGAAATACTCTGTACTGCTGTGGACCCTGCTCCTCCACTATATAACTCTCACCCTGTGACCTCCACATGATCAGCACACTCCTCTCCTGAAATACTCTGTACTGCTGTAGACCCTGCTCCTCCTCTATATAACCCTCACCCTGTGACCTCCACATGACCAGCACACTCCTCTCCTGAAATACTCTGTACTGTTGTGGACCCTGCTCCTCCACTATATAACTCTCCCCCTGTGACCTCCACATGATCAGTACACTCCTCTCCTAAAATACTCTGTACTGCTGTGGACCCTGCTCCTCCACTATATAACTCTCACCCTGTGACCTCCACATGATCATCACACTCCTCTCCTGAAATACTCTGTAATGCTGTGGACCCTGCTCTTCCACTATATAACTCTCACCCTGTGACCTCCACATGATCAGTACACTACTCTCCTGATATACTCTGTACTGCTGTGGACCCTGCTCCTCCACTATATAACTCTCACCCTGTGACCTCCACATGATCAGTACACTCCTCTCCTGAAATACTCTGTACTGCTGTGGACCCTGCTCCTCCACTATATAACTCTCACCCTGTGACCTCCACATGATCAGCACACTCCTCTCCTGAAATACTCTGTACTGCTGTAGACCCTGCTCCTCCTCTATATAACCCTCACCCTGTGACCTCCACATGACCAGCACACTCCTCTCCTGAAATACTCTGTACTGTTGTGGACCCTGCTCCTCCACTATATAACTCTCACCCTGTGACTTCCACATGATCAGCACAACCCTCTCCTGAAATACTCTGTACTGCTGTGGACCCTGCCCCTCCACTATATAACTCTCACCCTGTGACTTCCACATGATCAGCACACTCCTCTCCTGAAATACTCTGTACTGTTGTGGACCCTGCTCCTCCACTATATAACTCTCCCCCTGTGACCTCCACATGATCAGTACACTCCTCTCCTAAAATACTCTGTACTGCTGTGGACCCTGCTCCTCCACTATATAACTCTCACCCTGTGACCTCCACATGATCATCACACTCCTCTCCTGAAATACTCTGTAATGCTGTGGACCCTGCTCCTCCACTATATAACTCTCACCCTGTGACCTCCACATGATCAGTACACTACTCTCCTGATATACTCTGTACTGCTGTGGACCCTGCTCCTCCACTATATAACTCTCACCCTGTGACCTCCACATGATCAGTACACTCCTCTCCTGAAATACTCTGTACTGCTGTGGACCCTGCTCCTCCACTATATAACTCTCACCCTGTGACCTCCACATGATCAGCACACTCATCTCCTGAAATACTCTGTACTGCTGTAGACCCTGCTCCTCCTCTATATAACCCTCACCCTGTGACCTCCACATGACCAGCACACTCCTCTCCTGAAATACTCTGTACTGTTGTGGACCCTGCTCCTCCACTATATAACTCTCCCCCTGTGACCTCCACATGATCAGTACACTCCTCTCCTAAAATACTCTGTACTGCTGTGGACCCTGCTCCTCCACTATATAACTCTCACCCTGTGACCTCCACATGATCATCACACTCCTCTCCTGAAATACTCTGTAATGCTGTGGACCCTGCTCCTCCACTATATAACTCTCACCCTGTGACCTCCACATGATCAGTACACTACTCTCCTGATATACTCTGTACTGCTGTGGACCCTGCTCCTCCACTATATAACTCTCACACTGTGACCTCCACATGATCAGTACACTCCTCTCCTGAAATACTCTGTACTGCTGTGGACCCTGCTCCTTCACTATATAACTCTCACCCTGTGACCTCCACATGATCAGCACACTCCTCTCCTGAAATACTCTGTACTGCTGTAGACCCTGCTCCTCCTCTATATAACCCTCACCCTGTGACCTCCACATGATCAGTACACTCCTCTCCTGAAATACTCTGTACTGTTGTGGACCCTGCTCCTCCACTATATAACTCTCACCCTGTGACTTCCACATGATCAGCACAACCCTCTCCTGAAATACTCTGTACTGCTGTGGACCCTGCCCCTCCACTATATAACTCTCACCCTGTGACTTCCACATGATCAGCACACTCCTCTCCTGATATACTCTGTGCTGAATGGAAGCATTGCATTGATGTGTATGCTCCCCTGCTTTGTATATTATATTTTTGTCGCTCTTTTTCTCAGGGATCGGGAGGAGCAGCTGAGTCGTCTTAAGGAGATGCAGAGACTACAGACTGAAGCCACAGAGGAGTTTAAACGTCAGGTTGAGCGGAACACGGAGAAGGTGTACGGCGAGATGAAAGAGCAGGTAAAGAAGCGGGGATGCTAACTGAGCATCAGGGTAGAGTTGGTAATTTATTTGGCTTTACATATCTCTTAGTGCTTTACATATATGTCACATATTGGATGGAGGGGTAAGGAACTCGCTAAATTTACCAATTATCTTACCCCAGAAGATCAGCTCTGAAGTATTCACCACTAGTTTATTACTTCCCTAAAATCTGCTGTCCGCTGCTGTCTGCTGCCGTCTGTCCGCTGCCGTCTGTCCGCTGCCATCTGTCCTCTGCCATCTGTCCTCTGCCGTCTGTCCTCTGCCGTCTGTCCTCTGCCGTCTGTCCTCTGCCGTCTGTCCGCTGCCGTCTGTCCGCTGCCATCTGTCCTCTGCCATCTGTCCTCTGCCGTCTGTCCGCTGTCGTCTATCCGCTGCCGTCTGTCCGCTGCCGTCTGTCCGCTGCCGTCTGTCCGCTGCCGTCTGTCCTCTGCCGTCTGTCCTCTGCCGTCTGTCCTCTGCCGTCTGTCCGCTGCCGTCTGTCCGCTGCCGTCTGTCCGCTGCCGTCTGTCCGCTGCCGTCTGTCCTCTGCCGTCTGTCCTCTGCCGTCTGTCCGCTGCCGTCTGTCCGCTGCCGTCTGTCCGCTGCCGTCTGTCCTCTGCCGTCTGTCCGCTGCCGTCTGTCCTCTGCCGTCTGTCCGCTGCCTGATGTTTGGCAAATCTGTCTCTAGTAAGAAAGCCTAAAACCCAGAACACATTAAGTGGGCGGAGCTTAGTGCAGAGAGGGAACACAGGAAGTGGGACAGGCTTGATGCAAAGAAGAAACCTAGAAAAAAACAGGGTGGGGTTTAGATCGGCGCAGAGTCTGCCTCCTCCAGAGGATCCACACTATGTCTAAAGGTAAAACAAGGCTTTCTTCTTATGTTCTACTTCCATAGACCCAGATTTGTCAACCTGTATGAGACAAACGTGTTTGCATATAGCGACTGATCACAGCTCAAGTGTCATATCTCATTCTCCGGTAAAATGAAACCTGATCTGTGATTGGCCAAAGCAGACACATTTGTCTCATGCAGGTTGATAAGTCTGAGCCAATAAGTTCTGGGCATCTGCCCCTGGTGTACCTAGCATGTACACAGCTAAATGTCCCCTTCCTCCTTTTGTCCCCCTTTAGTCATTATTAGGTAGCATTTCATTGCTTAGCCCAGGGCTGCTATTGTAATGTAATCACTTCTGCTAATATATCATTTTGTGATTCAGTAATACCCCATTACATCTATAGTAGTGCACTTTGTAAACCACCCCCAGGAGAGTGAAGCCTGTTTAGTCCTGTGCACACTCACCATCACTATGTAATAGCTTAGCAGAGAGGAGTATGTGCTGTGATTGAACAGGTAACTAAGGTAGGAAGTAACTGGGTGTGTACTGCTGGCAAGCAGCCCAGCCCTGATTCTATTGCCTTAAATTGAGAGAATAAGGAAAAGCTGTGTACAGAGAAGGCACTAATAACAGCAGAGGGAGCACTAAGATCACATGAAGGGTTAAAGGCATTATTTTTGATTAGATAAACACAGATGCTTTCTTCCAGAACCAACGCCACTTTTGTCCTCAGGTTGTGTATGGTATTGCAGCTCAGCTGTATTAAAGTGAATAGTGCTAGGTTGTAATACCACACACAACCTGAGGGTGGGTGGGAGGGGATGGGGTTCGCTGTTTCGGTTCGGCAGCAGATGCGGTTTTATAACCTCTTAATCTAACAACCAGTCATGTTGATATAGTATTGAGCTGTCATGTGACAGTGGGGGCGGGGCTGTTATTGATGATTCTGATGACATCACTGAAGGGATGTTCCGTCACCACAGTGATCAGCAGCGCCTGCAGTAGAGATCAGCAGCAGCATGGAGTGGACCATCTCCTATCCCGGGGTCAGGGTATGTTCACACCAGCAGCTCGTGATCAGCGCAGAATCTGCTGGGCTGTATTTGGCGATGAATCCCATTGGTTTCTGTTTGTCTTTGCTCCAGCTTTCCCAGGTTCCTGACTAGACCTGTTTACAACCTGCCAGCTGCGTCCCTCTGTCCAGCGGCCGCACTGTCCAGAATATGGACTCTTGGACAGATTTACATATGTAGATATGTCGTGTCATGTGACCTCCACCGACCGATCCCTCCTGTGACCTCCACCGACCGATCCCTCCTGTGACCTCCGCCGCCCCATCCCTCGTGTGAACTCCGCCGCCCCATCCCTCGTGTGACCTCCGCCGGCCGATCCCTCGTGTGACCTCCGCCGGCCGATCCCTCGTGTGACGTCCGCCGGCCGATCCCTCGTGTGACCTCCGCCGGCCGATCCCTCGTGTGACCTCCGCCGCCCCATCCCTCGTGTGACCTCCGCCGGCCGATCCCTCGTGTGACCTCCGCCGCCCCATCCCTCGTGTGACCTCCGCCGCCCCATCCCTCGTGTGACCTCCGCCGGCCGATCCCTCGTGTGACCTCCGCCGCCCCATCCCTCGTGTGACCTCCGCCGCCCCATCCCTCGTGTGACCTCCGCCGCCCCATCCCTCGTGTGACCTCCGCCGCCCCATCCCTCGTGTGACCTCCGCCGCCCCATCCCTCGTGTGACCTCCGCCGCCCCATCCCTCGTGTGACCTCCGCCGCCCCATCCCTCGTGTGACCTCCGCCGCCCCATCCCTCGTGTGACCTCCGCCGCCCCATCCCTCGTGTGACCTCCGCCGCCCCATCCCTCGTGTGACCTCCGCCGCCCCATCCCTCGTGTGACCTCCGCCGCCCCATCCCTCGTGTGACCTCCGCCGCCCCATCCCTCGTGTGACCTCCGCCGCCCCATCCCTCGTGTGACCTCCGCCGCCCCATCCCTCGTGTGACCTCCGCCGCCCCATCCCTCGTGTGACCTCCGCCGCCCCATCCCTCGTGTGACCTCCGCCGCCCCATCCCTCGTGTGACCTCCGCCGCCCCATCCCTCGTGTGACCTCCGCCGCCCCATCCCTCGTGTGACCTCCGCCGCCCCATCCCTCGTGTGACCTCCGCCGCCCCATCCCTCGTGTGACCTCCGCCGCCCCATCCCTCGTGTGACCTCCGCCGCCCCATCCCTCGTGTGACCTCCGCCGCCCCATCCCTCGTGTGACCTCCGCCGCCCCATCCCTCGTGTGACCTCCGCCGCCCCATCCCTCGTGTGACCTCCGCCGCCCCATCCCTCGTGTGACCTCCGCCGCCCCATCCCTCGTGTGACCTCCGCCGCCCCATCCCTCGTGTGACCTCCGCCGCCCCATCCCTCGTGTGACCTCCGCCGCCCCATCCCTCGTGTGACCTCCGCCGCCCCATCCCTCGTGTGACCTCCGCCGCCCCATCCCTCGTGTGACCTCCGCCGCCCCATCCCTCGTGTGACCTCCGCCGCCCCATCCCTCGTGTGACCTCCGCCGCCCCATCCCTCGTGTGACCTCCGCCGCCCCATCCCTCGTGTGACCTCCGCCGCCCCATCCCTCGTGTGACCTCCGCCGCCCCATCCCTCGTGTGACCTCCGCCGCCCCATCCCTCGTGTGACCTCCGCCGCCCCATCCCTCGTGTGACCTCCGCCGCCCCATCCCTCGTGTGACCTCCGCCGCCCCATCCCTCGTGTGACCTCCGCCGCCCCATCCCTCGTGTGACCTCCGCCGCCCCATCCCTCGTGTGACCTCCGCCGCCCCATCCCTCGTGTGACCTCCGCCGCCCCATCCCTCGTGTGACCTCCGCCGCCCCATCCCTCGTGTGACCTCCGCCGCCCCATCCCTCGTGTGACCTCCGCCGCCCCATCCCTCGTGTGACCTCCGCCGCCCCATCCCTCCTGTGACTAATCCGCCGCCATGTTTTTTCCCTAAGATGGAGAAGGTTGAAGCTGACCTGAACCGATCCAAGAGTCTCCGAGAGAAGCAGAGCCAGGAGTACAGCCGCCAAGTGCAGGAGATGAAGGAGCGCTATGAGCAGCAGGTCAGTCACCCAAGGGGCCACACCATGTGCTACAGGGGCCCCGCACTATGTGCTGACCATCACTCATATACAGGGGGCCCCACACTATGTGCTGACCATCACTCATATAGTGCAGAACATCGCTCTGTCCTCTATACCTCCATGCAGATCATTGCTCATCCTATAGATATACAGTGGGGGCAAAAGGTGGACAATAAGTATTTGGTGAATAAGAAAAGTTCCTCTCAATACTTTGTTCTATCCCCTTTGTTGGTAATGACAGAGGTCACATGATTTGTGTCTTCACAAGGTTCTCACACACTGTTGGTAGTGACAGAGGTCACATGATTTGTGTCTTCACAAGGTTCTCACACACTGTTGGTAATGACAGAGGTCACATGATTTGTGTCTTCACAAGGTTCTCACACACTGTTGGTAGTGACAGAGGTCACATGATTTGTGTCTTCACAAGGTTCTCACACACTGTTGGTAGTGACAGAGGTCACATGATTTGTGTCTTCACAAGGTTCTCACACACTGTTGGTAATGACAGAGGTCACATGATTTGTGTCTTCACAAGGTTCTCACACACTGTTGGTAATGACAGAGGTCACATGATTTGTGTCTTCACAAGGTTCTCACACACTGTTGGTAGTGACAGAGGTCACATGATTTGTGTCTTCACAAGGTTCTCACACACTGTTGGTAATGACAGAAGTCACATGATTTGTGTCTTCACAAGGTTCTCACACACTGTTGGTAATGACAGAGGTCACATGATTTGTGTCTTCACAAGGTTCTCACACACTGTTGGTAGTGACAGAGGTCACATGATTTGTGTCTCCACAAGGTTCTCACACACTGTTGGTAATGACAGAGGTCACATGATTTGTGTCTTCACAAGGTTCTCACACACTGTTGGTAATGACAGAGGTCACATGATTTGTGTCTTCACAAGGTTCTCACACACTGTTGGTAGTGACAGAGGTCACATGATTTGTGTCTTCACAAGGTTCTCACACACTGTTGGTAGTGACAGAGGTCACATGATTTGTGTCTTCACAAGGTTCTCACACACTGTTGGTAGTGACAGAGGTCACATGATTTGTGTCTTCACAAGGTTCTCACACACTGTTGGTAGTGACAGAGGTCACATGATTTGTGTCTTCACAAGGTTCTCACACACTGTTGGTAGTGACAGAGGTCACATGATTTGTGTCTTCACAAGGTTCTCACACACTGTTGGTAGTGACAGAGGTCACATGATTTGTGTCTTCACAAGGTTCTCACACACTGTTGGTAGTGACAGAGGTCACATGATTTGTGTCTTCACAAGGTTCTCACACACTGTTGGTAGTGACAGAGGTCACATGATTTGTGTCTTCACAAGGTTCTCACACACTGTTGGTAGTGACAGAGGTCACATGATTTGTGTCTTCACAAGGTTCTCACACACTGTTGGTAATGACAGAGGTCACATGATTTGTGTCTTCACAAGGTTCTCACACACTGTTGGTAATGACAGAGGTCACATGATTTGTGTCTTCACAAGGTTCTCACACACTGTTGGTAGTGACAGAGGTCACATGATTTGTGTCTTCACAAGGTTCTCACACACTGTTGGTAATGACAGAGGTCACATGATTTGTGTCTTCACAAGGTTCTCACACACTGTTGGTAGTGACAGAGGTCACATGATTTGTGTCTTCACAAGGTTCTCACACACTGTTGGTAGTGACAGAGGTCACATGATTTGTGTCTTCACAAGGTTCTCACACACTGTTGGTAATGACAGAGGTCACATGATTTGTGTCTTCACAAGGTTCTCACACACTGTTGGTAATGACAGAGGTCACATGATTTGTGTCTTCACAAGGTCCTCACACACTGTTGGTAGTGACAGAGGTCACATGATTTGTGTCTTCACAAGGTTCTCACACACTTTTGGTAGTGACAGAGGTCACATGATTTGTGTCTTCACAAGGTTCTCACACACTGTTGGTAGTGACAGAGGTCACATGATTTGTGTCTTCACAAGGTTCTCACACACTGTTGGTAGTGACAGAGGTCACATGATTTGTGTCTTCACAAGGTTCTCACACACTGTTGGTAATGACAGAGATCACATGATTTGTGTCTTCACAAGGTTCTCACACACTGTTGGTAGTGACAGAGGTCACATGTTTTCTGTCTTCACAAGGTTCTCACACACTGTTGGTAATGACAGAGGTCACATGATTTGTGTCTTCACAAGGTCCTCACACACTGTTGGTAATGACAGAGGTCACATGATTTGTGTCTTCACAAGGTTCTCACACACTGTTGGTAGTGACAGAGGTCACATGATTTGTGTCTTCACAAGGTTCTCACACACTGTTGCTGGTGTTTTGGCCCATTCCTCCATGCAGATCTCCTCTAGAGCAGTGATGTTTTGGGGCTGTAGATCTGGAGACTGGCTAGGCACCTCCACATCCTTTTTTGAAAGAAAAATACAGAATAGACCGATGCACAATTATCCTTTTCAAAATGTATGTTATACGTGGAGATAGTTCACTCACCTTTGTGTGTTGTACTGTGAGCACAATACCGTGGAGGGTTTGGTTGTACAATCTGCGGCAGAAGGTGGAGAGCGATCTCCTGAAAGTGGTGGAGTCAATGGCGCCTTCCTCTGGACACTCAGGAGCTAATTAGCAAAAACCGGCAGGAAAACGGACTGAATATAAAAATAACAAATGGTTTATCTGAAGCAAACAAACTATGCGTTTCGAGGGGCGGGACCCCCTCTTATTGGGGGTTGTACGTGACGCCCCTTTTATGTCCGTCCAAGCCCGCGAAAATCATTCCTAGATGTTACATAATATAAAATCCATTTGAAGTCCCTCGAAACGCGTAGTTCGTTTGCTTCAGATAAACCATTTGTTATTTTTATATCCAGTCCGTTTTCCTGCCGGTTTTTACTAATTAGCTCCTGAGTGTCCAGAGGAGGGCGCCATTGACTCCACCACTTTCAGGAGATCGCTCTCCACTAGAGATGAGCGAAATTCCAGTAATTCGATTCATCACGAACTTCTCGGCTCGGCGGTTGATGACTTTTCCTGCATAAATGAGTTCAGCTTTTAGGTGCTCCAGTGGCTGGAAAAGGTGGATAGAGTCCTAGGAGTCACCAGCCACCGGAGCACCGGAAAGCTGAACTAATTTATGCAGAATAAAGTCATCCACCGCCGAGCCGCCAGCTCTTTGGTCTTGGCCATAGTGGAGTGTGACTGTTGTGGACAGGGGTCTTTTATACAGGAGCCATTAATACAGGTAACGAGTGGAGGACAGAGGAGACTCTTATAGAAGAAGTTACAGGTCTGTGAGACAGAAATCTTACTTGTCTGTAGGTGACAAATACTTATTTTCCACTATAATTTGCTAATAAATTCTTTAACCTCTTAAGGGCCCAGGGCGTACCTGTACGCCTGGAGTGTGCTCCCTTTCTATAACGCGGGGCCACGGCTTCTCATAGCGGGTCGGGCCCAGCCTCTAACAATGTCTGGGACCTGTGGCTAATAGCACGCAGCACTGATCGCTGTGCCGCTCGCTGTTAACCCTTTATACGCGGGTTCAAAGTTGATCACCGAATCTAAAGCGAAAGTGAACTACTTCCGGCTAACTCAGTGGGCTGTTCGGGACCATCGAAGCGTCCTGAAGAGCTGCAGGACACAAGGAGGGTCCCTACCTTACTCTTAGTGTCCAATCGCCGAATGACTGCTCAGTGCCTAAGATCCAGACATGAGCAGTCAAGTGGCAGAATCATTGATTGATGTAAAAGATCAGTGTGTGCAGTGTTATAGTCTCCTATGGGATAACAATGATCAGTGTGTGCAGTGTTATTTTCTCCTATGGGATAACAATGATCAGTGTGTGCAGTGTTATAGTCTCCTATGAGATAACAATGATCAGTGTGCGCAGTGTTATAGTCTCCTATGGGATAACAATGATCAGTGTGTGCAGTGTTATATTCTCCTATGGGATAACAATGATCAGTGTGTGCAGTGTTATAGTCTCCTTTGAGATAACAATGATCAGTGTGTGCAGTGTTATAGTCTTCTATGGGATAACAATGATCAGTGTGTGCAGTTTTATAGTCCCCTATGGGATAACAATGATCAGTGTGTGTAGTTTTATAGCCTCCTATGGGATAACAATGATCGGTGTGTGCAGTGTTATACTGACCATTATTATCCCATAGGAGACTATAACACTGCACACACTGATCTCTTATACTGATCATTATTATCCCATAGGAGACTATAACACTGCACACACTGATCTCTTATACTAATCATTATTATCCCATAGGGACCTATAACACTGCACACACTGATCTCTTATACTGATCGTTATTATCCCATAGGAGACTATAACACTGCACACACTGATCTCTTAAACTGATCATTATTATCCTATAGGAGACTATAAGAGATCAGTGTGTGCAGTGTTATAGTCTCCTATGGGATAATAATGATCAGTATAAGAGATCAGTGTGTGCAGTGTTATAATCTCCTATGGGATAATAATGATCAGTATAAGAGATAAGTGTGTGCAGTGTTATAGTCTCCTATGGGATAACAATGATCAGTGTGTGCAGTTCTATTTTCTCCTATAACATTGCAAAAAAACGTGAAAAAAATAAAATAATAAAAGTTTGTAAATAAACATATATGGTATCGCCGCGTGTGGAAATGTCCAAATTATAAAAATATATAATTAATGAAACCCCACAATCAATGGCGTATGCGCAAAAAAATTCCAAAGTCCAAAATAGTGTATTTTTGGTCACTTTTCATATTATGAAAAAATGTATAAAAAGTGATCACAAAGTCTGATCAATGCAAAAATGGTACCGCTAAAAAGTTCAGATCACGGCGCAAAAAAGTGAGCCTCATACCGCCCTGTACGCGGAAAAATAAAGTTACCGGGGTCAGAAGATGACAATTTTAAACGTATACATTTTCCTGCATGTAGTTATGACTTTTTTCAGAAGTGCGGCAAAATCCAACCTATATAAGTGGGGGATGATTTTAATCGTATGGACCTACAGAATAATACAGCAAAAAGTCTGGAGAGACAGCACTGGACCACTTGGCTGTGCCCGTACCTATCCGGAGGGCCAATCCAGAGTCACAACAACACAAGCCGGAGACTCCAATAGCAAAGGAAAGTGACTTTTATTGGTTGTTACCCCGATGCAACGTTTCGGCAAACAAAACTGCCTTTTTCAAGCATATTTATAGGAGAGCAAGAAGCTTACAGATTGGTTAACACACAAGTGTAACATATCATACATTAATTAGTGATACAGCAGCCATTGGTCAAATCATGTTGTCATGGTAACTGTTATATATACAAAGCTATTACATAGTGCAATCATATTTCCAATGTGTTATATACCAAACCATACAGAAGATGGGCCTCCTTATACTTCACTTACATGTCTCCATGCTTCCCATCCAGGCCATCCCGTACCGATTCTTCAGAATTCTAATACTTACTTGTGCCGTCCGGTTTGTAAACAAACCTACTGCGCATGTCTCAATCACCACGTCACTTCCGCTGGGTATAGCCAATCAGTGGTAAGCCCATAGCCAGTATAGCTGTGATGGTGTGCGCACGAATTGGCGCACGCGCACCGAATTGGCGCACGCGCACTGACACCTCAGAGCGCCCGAAGCCGGCGCACTTACATCAATAATACCATTCAGCGCTCCCGCGGTCCGGCACATGGGCAAATACATGCCCGGTGTCAGGACAGCGCATGCGCACATGTATAATCTCACAAGTCTATATTAGACTTCTGTATGAAATGCAAAAACTACGGTAACTGGTATGGACTTTTATGCAAACAAAGGGGGAATTTTATTATGTAATAATGACAATCAAAGAAAAAACTTTTTAGGAATGAAACGGAGGCCTAGATACATAGATGGACACATGTATTACAATACTCCATAATACAAGTACATATTTCTTTGTGTGAAGTTCGGCCCATCTTCTGATCCAACCCAGGATAATTCATAGAAAGTGATTAGTGCCATTTAATATAAAGTGCCTAAAAAGATACAAACAATATTTAAAATCACATATAAAATATCATGTATCCAATTTTGCCTACTATTGCAAACCTACACTAAGCGTGTATCATAACATTGACCAAGAAAGATGAAAAAAAGGAGAATAAAAAGATTAGACATAATAGTAATTAGAGAAAAAAATGAAGAAAAATAGATGATGAAAATAAAAAATAATAAATAATGAGTAAATGATTAAAAAATAACTGAAAAAATGAAAAATAATAAATAAAAAATAGAAAATAAAGAATAAAGAATGTAAAGTAAACTAAAATGTGAAAAAAGGGGGAAATAAAAAAAGAAAAAGAATTTTTTTTCCACATTTTAGTTTACTTTACATTCTTTATACTTTATTTTTTATTTTATTATGTATTTTTCCAGTAATTTTTTAATCATTTACTCATTATTTGTTTATTTTTTTATTATTTATTTTTTTTAAAAATTCACTTATTATTTTTTTTATCATTTACTCATTATTTATTATTTTTTATTTTCATCATCTATTTTTCTTCATTTTTTTCTCTAATGACTATTATGTCTAATCTTTTTATTATTGATGTAAGTGCGTCAATTCTTTGGCGCGCGGGCACTGCGCAGGCACCGGTTGCTGGCGCTTGCGCACACCATCATAGCTATACTGGCTGATTGGCTATACCCAGCGGAAGTGACGTGGTGATTGAGACATGCGCAGTAGGTTTGTTTACAAACCGGACGGCACAAGTGAGTATTAGAATTCTGAAGAATCGGTACGGGATGGCCTGGATGGGAAGCATGGAGACATGTAAGTGAAGTATAAGGAGGCCCATCTTCTGTATGGTTTGGTATATAACACATTGGAAATATGATTGCACTATGTAATAGCTTTGTATATATAACAGTTACCATGACAACATGATTTGACCAATGGCTGCTGTATCACTAATCTATATACTTCTTGCTCTCCTATAAATATGCTTGAAAAAGGCAGTTTTGTTTGCCGAAACGTTGCATCGGGGTAACAACCAATAAAAGTCACTTTCCTTTGCTATTGGAGTCTCCGGCTTGTGCTCTTATTGGATTGACCTACAGAATAAAGATCAGGTGTCATTTTTACCGAAAAATTTTATGTGTAGAAGTGGAAGCCCTCAAAAATTACTAAATGGCGTTTTATATTCAATTTTGCCGCACTAATTATTTTTTTTTTTTTTCCGTTTTTCCGTAGATTTTTGGGTAAAATGACTGATGTCATTACAAAGTAAAATTGGTGGCGCAAAAAATAAGCCAATTAAAAAATCTTAATTCTTTCAATTTTGCACCGAAAAATCCATATGATGGCTTATTTTTTGCGCCACCAATTCTACTTTGTAATGACATCAGTCATTTTACCCAAAAATCTACGGCAAAACGGAAAAAAAAATAATTGTGCGACAAAATTGAAGAAAATTTATTATTTTTGTAGTTTCTACACAGTAATTTTTTCGGTAAAAATGACCCCTTCTCTTCTGTAGGTCCATACGATTAAAATGATCCCCGACTTATATAGATTGGATTTTGTCGCACTTCTGAAAAAAATCATAACTACATGCAGGAAAATTTATATACGTTTAAAATTCTCATCTTCTGACCCCTATAACTTTTATTTTTCCGCGTACGTGCCGGTATGAGGACTCATTTTTTGCGCCGTGGTCTGAAGTTTTTAGCGGTACCATTTTTGTATTGATCAGACTTGATGATCGCTTTTTATAAATTTTTTTATGATATAAAAAGTGACCAAAAATACGCTATTTTGGACTTTGGAATTTTTTGGCACATACGCCATTTACCAAGCGGTTTAATTAATGATATAGTTTTATAATTCAGACATTTCCGCATGCAGCGATACCACATATTTTTATTTTTAATTGCACAGTTTTCTTTTTATGGGAAAAGGGGATGATTCTAACTTTTATTAGGGAAGGGGTTAAATTACCTTTTATTAACTTTTTTTTAACTTTTTTTTGCAGTGTTATAGCTCCTATAGGGGACTATAACACTGCACACACTGATCATTGTTATCCCATAGGGGGCTATAACACTGCACACACTGATCATTGTTATCCCATAGGGAGCTATAACACTGCACACACTGATCATTGTTATCCCATAGGAGACCATAACACTGCACACACTGATCATTGTGATCCCATAGGGGGCCATAACACTGCACACACTGATCATTGTTATCCCATAGGGGGCTATAACACTGCACACACTGATCGTTGTTATCCCATAGGGGGCTATAACACTGCACACACTGATCGTTGTTATCCCATAGGGGGCTATAACACTGCACACACTGATCATTGTTATCCCATAGGGGGCTATAACACTGCACACACTGATCGTTGTTATCCCATAGGGGGCTATAACACTGCACATACTGATCATTGTTATCCCATAGGGGGCTATAACATTGCACACACTGATCATTGTTATCCCATAGAGGCTATAACACTGCACACACTGATCATTTAGGCTGGGTTCTCACTACGATTTTCAAATACGGTAACTGTATACGGTTTTCCGCTTAAAAACGTGTGGCAAAAACCGCATGCAACCGTCTCCGTCTACAACCGTATGACTTCAAATACGTTTTTTCCCCGTATACGGTTCAAAAACTTATGTACGGTTCTCTCTGTTTGCATCCGTTTTTGCCAACGGTTTTGCTATTTTGTTGGAATTAGTTTTCAAGCAATTTAATAAAGTTACTATTGTTCTATTGAAATTCCTTTTGCGCATGTGTCAACTCCAAAAATGGATTAGAAAAACCGTGTGCAACCGTATTCTGAAATTCTGTGTACGGTTCTCATAGACAACAATGTTAAGAGAACCGCATACGGTTCGCATACGGTTTTCCAACATGGACGACAGCGTTTTTGCCTACGATTGAAAAATCGGCAAAACCGTATCCGAGGCAAAACGGATGCAACCGTACACAACATTTGGAATACGGTTTACAATGCATTCTCTATGCATACGGTTGTGGATACGGTCGTATACGGTTACCGTATTTGAAAATCGTAGTGTGAACCCAGCCTTAAGCCATAGCTTTGCAAGGATCATCGTTCTTGGGGCTCGATTGCTCGAGCCTGTAGCTCAGGCTTGGAGCAATCAAACGCCGATCGGACGCGACGGAGACAGGTGAGGGGACCTCCGCTCGCGTCCTAGCTGATCGGGACATAGCGATTTTATCTTGATAGTCCCGATCAGCCCGACTGAGCTGCCGGGAAGCTTTTACTTTCGTTTTGGACGTGGCGATCATCTTTTATCGTCGCGTCCTAAGGGTTAATAGCACGCGGCACAATGATCTGTGCCGCACACTATTAGCCCAGGGTCCCGGCTATCATTAGGACCGACCCGATGTGATGCAGGGTCAAGGCATGACCCCGTTTTAAGGACCGGGCGCAGGGCGTACAGGTACGCCTTGCGTCCTTAAGAGGTTAAGGGGTTATCGGACAATGGGATTTATGGATTTGTCTCATAGTTGAGGTTATAACCTATAATGATAATTACAGCCTCATCTTTATAAGGGGGGAACTTGTACAATTGGGGGCTGACTACTTCTTTGCCCCACTGTGTGGTCTCCACCGTCCATTCCATTGTCCTATAACACAGACCCCGGAGCCCCTCTGATCTCGGGGTCAACACAATCCGGTAAGTTTGCAGTTGGTCCAGTTAATGTAGATCCCCTCCCCCCACCTTCATCAGCCCATGTGACATCTAAACAATCATATGTCTTTCTGGTCAGTCCCATGTAAATCCAGGCAGGACCTTCTATATCCATGCAGATCTTGGCCATCACATATCCCATTTATGCGCGTTCTCCTGATCATGGCGCCGGGGCAGCTGCGTCTCCAGGTTGGGGCTCTCTATTTGCTCCTCCTGCTATAAGGGATGATGCAGCGCTGACAATACTCTTCACCACCCCCGTTTTTTTTATTTTAGCTTTTTTATTTTTTTTATTTTTTCTATTTCCAAAATCCACCAAATCTGAAGAGAAGTGTAAGTGACCGGTGACGGCAGCTGCGGCCCGTAGATCGGCTTCCTGCCGACTCCCCACAGAGGCAGCATGGAGTCCTGCCGAGCGCTGGCCAGGTAGGGAGTCTTTATAGCCCGTCTGGGAGGATTAGTATCAAAGAGCGCAGCGTCCACCGCGCCATTCATCCCCCCAGACCATGGGATCCTGAGAGCAGAAATATACAGCAGCTGTCCCCCATCGTCTGGAGCGTCCCATTATAGGTCTGGGGGGGACAACTCCATTAAGGCCTTTTATATCAATTCACTATTATAAGCTTGTCCAGGCATGCTGGGAGTTGTAGTTTTGCTGCTCTTGTAGGCCCCGTGTTGGGAAACACTTCCTTATATCCTCACTGGTATCCAGCGCTTATCCTCCATTACTTTTATGCTTTGCATTAAACAAACAGTTGCAAAACTACAACTCCCAGCATGCCCTACCTCTTCTTCCCCTTCGTCTGTCTGGGCATGCTGGGAGTTGTAGTCTTGAAACAGTTGGAGGCCTCCTGGTTGGGAAACCCTGCCTTATATCCTCCTCCTCCTCCATTCCATTTTACCCTTGTCCTTATATAAAAATCGTAGGGTCCTGTGACACCACCTCGGCGCCCGCGTCACATGCGTGGAATTATTTTGGCGGGGTGGGGGCAGGGTGGCGTTGTCATGGTGATAAGGACATGCCAGTGATGATGTATACTTCTCTCGTCCAATCAGATGGTGGAACAGAAGCTGGAGCAGGAACAGGAGAAGAGCCGCCTCCAGCAACAGCATAGTTCCGAGAGGGACAGCCTCATCCGGGACCACGAGCGGGAGACGGAGCGGCTGGAGACGCAGCTGCAGAACGCCATGTCCGAGCACCAAAAGAAGACTCAAGCGTGGAGGGAGCGAGACGCACAGGTAATCCCCACACCATCATCCGCACTGCAGGGTGCGCCACCGCCACCATGTCTGGCCTCCCGTGGTGCTGCTTAAGGCTCCATTGTCTTGTTGACATGATGTATTCGCTACCCCCCCCCCCCCCAATCTGATGCCCGCTACTGGGGTTAATCTCTGCTCGCACCACAGGTATCTAGAGGAAGAGCCAGGCACTTGCCTTGATATGGGGCTTATAAAGCACAGCCTGCAGATCTAGGAGCGTGGCACGCTGTCCTCATGCCGACTCTTTGTCCCACCTGCCAGCCGCCAGTAGTGTAATTTTATTATATGGAGAATAGCAGCCAGAGGGCCACCCATCTGTGCCGGCCCTGTTGGAAGCACTCGGCTGGGCTCTTATTTGATGCTTTAAATGTGCAGGCAAAACGCTGAAGCCGGGATTCCAGGCCTCCGAGCTGTGTCAACCGGGCACGCCCCACCTCCGAGCTGTGTCAGCCGGGCACCCCCCACCTCTGGGCATTGTCAGCTGTGAACCCCCCACCTCTGGGCTGTGTCAGCCGGGCACGCCCCACCTCTGAGCTGTGTCAACCAGGGTCTGATACCTGTAGGATAGATAGTGAAGATGGGTCTGATACCTGGAGGATGGATAGTGAGGATGGGTCTGATACCTGGAGGATGGATAGTGAGGATGGGACTGATACCTGGAGGATGGATAGTGAGGATGGGTCTGATACCTAGAGGATAGATGGTGAGGAAGGGTCTGATACCTGGAGGATGGATAGTGAGGATGGGTCTGATACCTGGAGCATGGATAGTGAGGATGGGTCTGATACCTGGAGGATGGATAGTGAGGATGGGACTGATACCTGGAGGATGGATAGTGAGGATGGGTCTGATACCTCGAGGATGGATAGTGAGGATGGGTCTGATACCTGGAGAATAGTGAGGCTGGGTCTGATACCTGGAGTATAGTGAGGATGGGTCTGATACCTAGAGGATAGATGGTGAGGAAGGGTCTGATACCTGGAGCATGGATAGTGAGGATGGGTCTGATACCTGGAGCATGGATAGTGAGGATGGGACTGATACCTGGAGGATGGATAGTGAGGATGGGTCTGATACCTGGAGGATGGATAGTGAGGATGGGTCTGATACCTGGAGAATAGTGAGGCTGGGTCTGATACCTGGAGTATAGTGAGGATGGGTCTGATACCTGGAGTATAGTGAGGATGGGTCTGATACCTGAAGGATAGATAGTGAGGATGGGTCTGATACCTGGAGGATAGATAGTGAGGATGGGTCTGATACCTGGAGGATAGATAGTGAGGATGGGACTGATACCGGAAGGATGGATAGTGAGGATGGGTCTGATACCTGGAGGATGGATAGTGAGGATGGGTCTGATACCTAGAGGATAGATGGTGAGGAAGGGTCTGATACCTGGAGGATGGATAGTGAGGATGGGACTGATACCTGGAGGATGGATAGTGAGGATGGGTCTGATACCTAGAGGATAGATGGTGAGGAAGGGTCTGATACCTGGAGCATGGATAGTGAGGATGGGACTGATACCTGGAGGATGGATAGTGAGGATGGGTCTGATACCTGGAGGATGGATAGTGAGGATGGGTCTGATACCTGGAGAATAGTGAGGCTGGGTCTGATACCTGGAGTATAGTGAGGATGGGTCTGATACCTGGAGGATAGTGAGGATGGGTCTGATACCTGGAGGATAGATAGTGAGGATGGGTCTGATACCTGGAGGATAGATAGTGAGGATGGGTCTGATACCTGGAGGATAGATAGTGAGGATGGGACTGATACCTGGAGGATGGATAGTGAGGATGGGTCTGATACCTGGAGGATGGATAGTGAGGATGGGTCTGATACCTGTAGGATGGATAGTGAGGATGGGACTGATACCTGGAGGATAGATCGTGAGGATGGGTCTGATACCGGGAGGATGGATAGTGAGGATGGGTCTAATACCTGGAGGATGAATAGTGAGGAAGGGTCTGATACCTGGAGGATGGATAGTGAGGATGGGACTGATACCTGGAGGATAGTGAGGATGGGTCTGATACCTAGAGGATGGATAGTGAGGATGGGTCTGATACCTGGAGGATAAATCGTGAGGATGGGTCTGATACCGGGAGGATGGATAGTGAGGATGAGTCTGATACCGGGAGGATGGATAGTGAGGATGGGTCTGATACCTGGAGGATGGATAGTGAGGATGGGTCTGATACCGGGAGGATGGATAGTGAGGATGGGTCTGATACCTGGAGGATGGATAGTGAGGATGGGTCGGATACCTGGAGGATGGATAGTGAGGATGTGTCTGATACCTGGAAGATGGATAGTGAGGATGGGTCTGATACCTGGAGGATGGATAGTGAGGATGGGTCTGATACCTGTAGGATGGATAGTGAGGATGGGTCTGATACCTGTAGGATGGATAGTGAGAATGGGTCTGATACCTGGAGGATGGATAGTGAGGATGGGTCTGATACCTGGAGGATGGATAGTGAGGAAGGGACTGATACCTGTAGGATGGATAGTGAGGATGGGTCTGATACCTGTAGGATGGATAGTGAGGATGGGTCTGATACCTGTAGGATGGATAGTGAGAATGGGTCTGATACCTGGAGGATGGATAGTGAGGATGGGTCTGATACCTGGAGGATGGATAGTGAGGATGGGTCTGATACCTGGAGGATGGATAGTGAGGAAGGGTCTGATACCTGTAGGATGGGTAGTGAGGATGGGTCTGATACCTGGAGGATGGATAGTGAGGATGGGTCTGATACCTGGAGGATGGATAGTGAGGATGGGTCTGATACCTGGAGGATGGATAGTGAGGATGGGTCTGATACCTGGAGGATGGATAGTGAGGAAGGGTCTGATACCTGGAGGATGGGTAGTGAGGATGGGTCTGATACCTGGAGGATGGATAGTGAGGAAGGGACTGATACCTGTAGGATGGATAGTGAGGATGGGTCTGATACCTGGAGGATGAATAGTGAGGATGGGACTGATATCTGTAGGATGGATAGTGAGGATGGGTCTGATACCTGGAGGATGGATAGTGAGGATGGGTCTGATACCTGTAGGATGGATAGTGAGGAAGGGTCTGATACCTGGAGGATGGATAGTGAGGATGGGTCTGATACCTGTAGGATGGATAGTGAGGATGGGTCTGATACCTGTAGGATGGATAGTGAGGAAGGGTCTGATACCTGGAGGATGGATAGTGAGGATGTGTCTGATACCTGGAGGATGGATAGTGAGGATGGGTGCAAAGTGAGTGATCTTCCATTACCGGATCAATTTTGTACACATGGGGTGCGGCTTGTGCTCTGGCCCCTCCTCTCAGGGACGCCCATTATCTTGTTTTGGTGTTTCGGAGCAGTTTTGGTGGCTGAGGCTGCACATTAACCCTCTGTGACACTATACGGCACCCCTTCCCCCTACACCGGCTATCTTGTTTTCCTCACCTCCCATCTCTAATGTGTAGGAGCCAGGACACAGTCACCGCGCCGCCTCAATCTGGGGTTACCATGGAAACTGCAACATCACAGCAACAGCCATAACTTTTAAGATCAAAACTTGTCTTTTTCGGAGAGTCTTTTTCCGGCTGCCTGTCATGTGACCCTCATGCGTCCCTTCTGGAACATTTTCAGGTTCCTTTTTAATGGGGAAATATTTTATTTTCCTTTTTTTTTTTTTTATTCTGACATGTTTTTTTTCACTGTTTGTGCATCTGGAGGAGCCATGAATGTGGTGTTGGGGTCCCCTTCATATTGTGGTGTGACGGCCATTTTCCCTGTATATATCTATGCTCCAGGTCTCAGTACAGTGACCTCCTCTTTTACTGACCGTCCTGTTATATTGTGGTATGACGGCCATTTTCCCTGTATATATCTATGCTCCAGGTCTCAGTACAGTGACCTCCTCCTCTATTACTGACCGTCCTGTTATATTGTGGTGTGACGGCCATTTTCCCTGTATATATCTATGCTCCAGGTCTCAGTACAGTGACCTCCTCTATTACTGACCGTCCTGTTATATTGTGGTGTGACGGCCATTTTCCCTGTATATATCTATGCTCCAGGTCTCAGTACAGTGACCTCCTCCTCTATTACTGACCGTCCTGTTATATTGTGGTATGACGGCCATTTTCCCTGTATATATCTATGCTCCAGGTCTCAGTACAGTGACCTCCTCTATTACTGACCGTCCTGTTATATTGTGATATGACGGCCATTTTCCCTGTATATATCTATGCTCCAGGTCTCAGTACAGTGACCTCCTCCTCTATTACTGACCGTCCTGTTATATTGTGGTGTGACGGCCATTTTCCCTGTATATATCTATGCTCCAGGTCTCAGTACAGTGACCTCCTCTATTACTGACCGTCCTGTTATATTGTGGTGTGACGGCCATTTTCCCTGTATATATCTATGCTCCAGGTCTCAGTACAGTGACCTCCTCCTCTATTACTGACCGTCCTGTTATATTGTGGTATGACGGCCATTTTCCCTGTATATATCTATGCTCCAGGTCTCAGTACAGTGACCTCCTCCTCTATTACTGACCGTCCTGTTATATTGTGGTGTGACGGCCATTTTCCCTGTATATATCTATGCTCCAGGTCTCAGTACAGTGACCTCCTCTATTACTGACCGTCCTGTTATATTGTGGTGTGACGGCCATTTTCCCTGTATATATCTATGCTCCAGGTCTCAGTACAGTGACCTCCTCTATTACTGACCGTCCTGTTATATTGTGGTGTGACGGCCATTTTCCCTGTATATATCTATGCTCCAGGTCTCAGTACAGTGACCTCCTCCTCTATTACTGACCGTCCTGTTATATTGTGGTATGACGGCCATTTTCCCTGTATATATCTATGCTCCAGGTCTCAGTACAGTGACCTCCTCCTCTATTACTGACCGTCCTGTTATATTGTGGTATGACGGCCATTTTCCCTGTATATATCTATGCTCCAGGTCTCAGTACAGTGACCTCCTCCTCTATTACTGACCGTCCTGTTATATTGTGGTATGACGGCCATTTTCCCTGTATATATCTATGCTCCAGGTCTCAGTACAGTGATCTCCTCCTCTATTACTGACCGTCCTGTTATATTGTGGTATGACGGCCATTTTCCCTGTATATATCTATGCTCCAGGTCTCAGTACAGTGACCTCCTCCTCTATTACTGACCGTCCTGTTATATTGTGGTGTGACGGCCATTTTCCCTGTATATATCTATGCCCCAGGTCTCAGTACAGTGACCTCCTCCTCTATTACTGACCGTCCTGTTATATTGTGGTATGACGGCCATTTTCCCTGTATATATCTATGCTCCAGGTCTCAGTACAGTGACCTCCTCCTCTATTACTGACCGTCCTGTTATATTGTGGTGTGACGGCCATTTTCCCTGTATAGATCTATGCTCCAGCTCTCAGTACAGTGACCTCCTCTATTACTGACCGTCCTGTTATATTGTGGTATGACGGCCATTTTCCCTGTATATATCTATGCTCCAGGTCTCAGTACAGTGACCTCCTCCTCTATTACTGACCGTCCTGTTATATTGTGGTATGACGGCCATTTTCCCTGTATATATCTATGCTCCAGGTCTCAGTACAGTGATCTCCTCCTCTATTACTGACCGTCCTGTTATATTGTGGTATGACGGCCATTTTCCCTGTATATATCTATGCTCCAGGTCTCAGTACAGTGACCTCCTCCTCTATTACTGACCGTCCTGTTATATTGTGGTATGACGGCCATTTTCCCTGTATATATCTATGCTCCAGGTCTCAGTACAGTGACCTCCTCTATTACTGACCGTCCTGTTATATTGTGGTATGACGGCCATTTTCCCTGTATATATCTATGCTCCAGGTCTCAGTACAGTGATCTCCTCCTCTATTACTGACCGTCCTGTTATATTGTGGTGTGACGGCCATTTTCCCTGTATATATCTATGCTCCAGGTCTCAGTACAGTGACCTCCTCCTCTATTACTGACCGTCCTGTTATATTGTGGTATGACGGCCATTTTCCCTGTATATATCTATGCTCCAGGTCTCAGTACAGTGACCTCCTCCTCTATTACTGACCGTCCTGTTATATTGTGGTGTGACGGCCATTTTCCCTGTATATATATCTATGCTCCAGGTCTCAGTACAGTGACCTCCTCCTCTATTACTGACCGTCCTGTTATATTGTGGTATGACGGCCATTTTCCCTGTATATATCTATGCTCCAGGTCTCAGTACAGTGACCTCCTCCTCTATTACTGACCGTCCTGTTATATTGTGGTGTGACGGCCATTTTCCCTGTATATATCTATGCTCCAGGTCTCAGTACAGTGACCTCCTCTATTACTGACCGTCCTGTTATATTGTGGTATGACGGCCATTTTCCCTGTATATATCTATGCTCCAGGTCTCAGTACAGTGACCTCCTCCTCTATTACTGACCGTCCTGTTATATTGTGGTATGACGGCCATTTTCCCTGTATATATCTATACTCCAGGTCTCAGTACAGTGACCTCCTCTATTACTGACCGTCCTGTTATATTGTGGTGTGACGGCCATTTTCCCTGTATATATCTATGCTCCAGGTCTCAGTACAGTGACCTCCTCCTCTATTACTGACCGTCCTGTTATATTGTGGTATGACGGCCATTTTCCCTGTATATATCTATGCTCCAGGTCTCAGTACAGTGATCTCCTCCTCTATTACTGACCGTCCTGTTATATTGTGGTGTGACGGCCATTTTCCCTGTATATATCTATGCTCCAGGTCTCAGTACAGTGACCTCCTCCTCTATTACTGACCGTCCTGTTATATTGTGGTATGACGGCCATTTTCCCTGTATATATCTATGCTCCAGGTCTCAGTACAGTGACCTCCTCCTCTATTACTGACCGTCCTGTTATATTGTGGTATGACGGCCATTTTCCCTGTATATATCTATGCTCCAGGTCTCAGTACAGTGACCTCCTCCTCTATTACTGACCGTCCTGTTATATTGTGGTATGACGGCCATTTTCCCTGTATATATCTATGCTCCAGGTCTCAGTACAGTGACCTCCTCTATTACTGACCGTCCTGTTATATTGTGGTATGACGGCCATTTTCCCTGTATATATCTATGCTCCAGGTCTCAGTACAGTGATCTCCTCTATTACTGACCGTCCTGTTATATTGTGGTATGACGGCCATTTTCCCTGTATATATCTATGCTCCAGGTCTCAGTACAGTGACCTCCTCCTCTATTACTGACCGTCCTGTTATATTGTGGTGTGACGGCCATTTTCCCTGTATATATCTATGCTCCAGGTCTCAGTACAGTGACCTCCTCCTCTATTACTGACCGTCCTGTTATATTGTGGTGTGACGGCCATTTTCCCTGTATATATCTATGCTCCAGGTCTCAGTACAGTGATCTCCTCCTCTATTACTGACCGTCCTGTTATATTGTGGTGTGACGGCCATTTTCCCTGTATATATCTATGCTCCAGGTCTCAGTACAGTGACCTCCTCCTCTATTACTGACCGTCCTGTTATATTGTGGTGTGACGGCCATTTTCCCTGTATATATATCTATGCTCCAGGTCTCAGTACAGTGACCTCCTCCTCTATTACTGACCGTCCTGTTATATTGTGGTGTGACGGCCATTTTCCCTGTATATATCTATGCTCCAGGTCTCAGTACAGTGACCTCCTCCTCTATTACTGACCGTCCTGTTATATTGTGGTGTGACGGCCATTTTCCCTGTATATATCTATACTCCAGGTCTCAGTACAGTGACCTCCTCTATTACTGACCGTCCTGTTATATTGTGGTGTGACGGCCATTTTCCCTGTATATATCTATGCTCCAGGTCTCAGTACAGTGACCTCCTCCTCTATTACTGACCGTCCTGTTATATTGTGGTATGACGGCCATTTTCCCTGTATATATCTATGCTCCAGGTCTCAGTACAGTGACCTCCTCTATTACTGACCGTCCTGTTATATTGTGGTGTGACGGCCATTTTCCCTGTATATATCTATACTCCAGGTCTCAGTACAGTGACCTCCTCTATTACTGACCGTCCTGTTATATTGTGGTGTGACGGCCATTTTCCCTGTATATATCTATGCTCCAGGTCTCAGTACAGTGACCTCCTCCTCTATTACTGACCGTCCTGTTATATTGTGGTATGACGGCCATTTTCCCTGTATATATCTATGCCCCAGGTCTCAGTACAGTGACCTCCTCCTCTATTACTGACCGTCCTGTTATATTGTGGTGTGACGGCCATTTTCCCTGTATATATCTATGCTCCAGGTCTCAGTACAGTGACCTCCTCCTCTATTACTGACCGTCCTGTTATATTGTGGTATGACGGCCATTTTCCCTGTATATATCTATGCTCCAGGTCTCAGTACAGTGACCTCCTCCTCTATTACTGACCGTCCTGTTATATTGTGGTATGACGGCCATTTTCCCTGTATATATCTATGCTCCAGGTCTCAGTACAGTGATCTCCTCCTCTATTACTGACCGTCCTGTTATATTGTGGTGTGACGGCCATTTTCCCTGTATATATCTATGCTCCAGGTCTCAGTACAGTGACCTCCTCCTCTATTACTGACCGTCCTGTTATATTGTGGTGTGACGGCCATTTTCCCTGTATATATCTATGCTCCAGGTCTCAGTACAGTGACCTCCTCCTCTATTACTGACCGTCCTGTTATATTGTGGTATGACGGCCATTTTCCCTGTATATATCTATGCTCCAGGTCTCAGTACAGTGACCTCCTCTATTACTGACCGTCCTGTTATATTGTGGTGTGACGGCCATTTTCCCTGTATAGATCTATGCTCCAGCTCTCAGTACAGTGACCTCCTCCTCTATTACTGACCGTCCTGTTATATTGTGGTGTGACGGCCATTTTCCCTGTATATATCTATGCTCCAGGTCTCAGTACAGTGACCTCCTCCTCTATTACTGACCGTCCTGTTATATTGTGGTGTGACGGCCATTTTCCCTGTATATATCTATGCTCCAGGTCTCAGTACAGTGACCTCCTCCTCTATTACTGACCGTCCTGTTATATTGTAGTATGACGGCCATTTTCCCTGTATATATCTATGCTCCAGCTCTCAGTACAGTGACCTCCTCTATTACTGACCGTCCTGTTATATTGTGGTATGACGGCCATTTTCCCTGTATATATCTATGCTCCAGGTCTCAGTACAGTGACCTCCTCTATTACTGACCGTCCTGTTATATTGTGGTATGACGGCCATTTTCCCTGTATATATCTATGCTCCAGCTCTCAGTACAGTGACCTCCTCCTCTATTACTGACCGTCCTGTTATATTGTGGTGTGACGGCCATTTTCCCTGTATATATCTATGCTCCAGGTCTCAGTACAGTGACCTCCTCCTCTATTACTGACCGTCCTGTTATATTGTGGTATGACGGCCATTTTCCCTGTATATATCTATGCTCCAGGTCTCAGTACAGTGACCTCCTCCTCTATTACTGACCGTCCTGTTATATTGTGGTGTGACGGCCATTTTCCCTGTATATATCTATGCTCCAGGTCTCAGTACAGTGATCTCCTCCTCTATTACTGACCGTCCTGTTATATTGTGGTGTGACGGCCATTTTCCCTGTATATATCTATGCTCCAGGTCTCAGTACAGTGACCTCCTCCTCTATTACTGACCGTCCTGTTATATTGTGGTGTGACGGCCATTTTCCCTGTATATATCTATACTCCAGGTCTCAGTACAGTGACCTCCTCCTCTATTACTGACCGTCCTGTTATATTGTGGTGTGACGGCCATTTTCCCTGTATATATCTATGCTCCAGGTCTCAGTACAGTGACCTCCTCTATTACTGACCGTCCTGTTATATTGTGGTATGACGGCCATTTTCCCTGTATATATATCTATGCTCCAGGTCTCAGTACAGTGACCTCCTCCTCTATTACTGACCGTCCTGTTATATTGTGGTGTGACGGCCATTTTCCCTGTATATATCTATGCTCCAGGTCTCAGTACAGTGACCTCCTCCTCTATTACTGACCGTCCTGTTATATTGTGGTATGACGGCCATTTTCCCTGTATATATCTATGCTCCAGGTCTCAGTACAGTGACCTCCTCCTCTTTTACTGACCGTCCTGTTATATTGTGGTGTGACGGCCATTTTCCCTGTATATATCTATGCTCCAGGTCTCAGTACAGTGACCTCCTCTATTACTGACCGTCCTGTTATATTGTGGTATGACGGCCATTTTCCCTGTATATATCTATGCTCCAGGTCTCAGTACAGTGACCTCCTCCTCTATTACTGACCGTCCTGTTATATTGTGATATGACGGCCATTTTCCCTGTATATATCTATGCTCCAGGTCTCAGTACAGTGACCTCCTCTATTACTGACCGTCCTGTTATATTGTGGTGTGACGGCCATTTTCCCTGTATATATCTATGCTCCAGGTCTCAGTACAGTGACCTCCTCCTCTATTACTGACCGTCCTGTTATATTGTGGTATGACGGCCATTTTCCCTGTATATATCTATACTCCAGGTCTCAGTACAGTGACCTCCTCCTCTATTACTGACCGTCCTGTTATATTGTGGTGTGACGGCCATTTTCCCTGTATATATCTATGCTCCAGGTCTCAGTACAGTGACCTCCTCCTCTATTACTGACCGTCCTGTTATATTGTGGTATGACGGCCATTTTCCCTGTATATATCTATGCTCCAGGTCTCAGTACAGTGACCTCCTCTATTACTGACCGTCCTGTTATATTGTGGTATGACGGCCATTTTCCCTGTATATATCTATGCTCCAGGTCTCAGTACAGTGACCTCCTCCTCTATTACTGACCGTCCTGTTATATTGTGGTATGACGGCCATTTTTCCCTGTATATATCTGTGCCATGTGATCATTACTGACCCGTCCTGTCCCCCTCAGACCATCACGGATCTGGAGAACCAGGTGTATAAGCTGAAGGAAGAGATCATCCAGGTCCAGGCTCAGCGGAAGCAGCAGCTCGTGGAGCTCGGACACCTGCGTGATGAGGAGAGGCACCACATGGCCCAGGAACACCAGAAAGCTATGAGCAACTTGCGGGCGGAGATGGAGGGCGCCAGGCTGGAGCTGCAGAGGGCACTTGCCACTCAGAACCAGGAGGCGCTGGAAAAGGTGAGCACAGCGCCTCCATGTGGAGAGTAATAGAACATCTGGGCATCTTACCTGTACATGGTGTGGAAGATGTAGTCGGGTGTATCACCTCCCGTCCTGTACATGGTGTGGAGGATGTAGTCGGGTGTATCACCTCCCGTCCTGTACATGGTGTGGAGGATGTAGTCGGGTGTATCACCTCCCGTCCTGTACATGGTGGGGAGGATGTAGTCGGGTGTATCACCTCCCGTCCTGTACATGGTGGGGAGGATGTAGTCGGGTGTATCACCTCCCGTCCTGTACATGGTGTGGAGGATGTTGTCGGGTGTATCACCTCCCGTCCTGTACATGGTGTGGAGGATGTAGTCGGGTGTATCACCTCCCGTCCTGTACATGGTGTGGAGGATGTAGTCGGGTGTATCACCTCCCGTCCTGTACATGGTGTGGAGGATGTAGTCGGGTGTATCACCTCCCGTCCTGTACATGGTGTGGAGGATGTTGTCGGGTGTATCACCTCCCGTCCTGTACATGGTGTGGAGGATGTTGTCGGGTGTATCACCTCCCGTCCTGTACATGGTGTGGAGGATGTAGTCGGGTGTATCACCTCCCGTCCTGTACATGGTGTGGAGGATGTTGTCGGGTGTATCACCTCCCGTCCTGTACATGGTGTGGAGGATGTTGTCGGGTGTATCACCTCCCGTCCTGTACATGGTGTGGAGGATGTAGTCGGGTGTATCACCCCCCGTCCTGTACATGGTGGGGAGGATGTAGTCGGGTGTATCACCTCCCGTCCTGTACATGGTGTGGAGGATGTAGTCGGGTGTATCACCTCCCGTCCTGTACATGGTGTGGAGGATGTAGTCGGGTGTATCACCTCCCGTCCTGTACATGGTGTGGAGGATGTTGTCGGGTGTATCACCTCCCGTCCTGTACATGGTGTGGTGGATGTAGTCGGGTGTATCACCTCCCGTCCTGTACATGGTGTGGAGGATGTAGTCGGGTGTATCACCTCCCGTCCTGTACATGGTGTGGAGGATGTAGTAGGGTGTATCAACTCCCGTCCTGTACATGGTGTGGAGGATGTTGTCGGGTGTATCACCTCCTGTCCTGTACATGGTGTGGAGGATGTAGTCGGGTGTATCACCTCCCGTCCTGTACATGGTGTGGAGGATGTAGTCGGGTGTATCACCTCCCGTCCTGTACATGGTGTGGAGGATGTAGTCGGGTGTATCACCTCCTGTCCTGTACATGGTGTGGAGAATGTAGTCGGGTGTATCACCTCCCGTCCTGTTCATGGTGTGGAGGATGTAGTCGGGTGTATCACCTCCCGTCCTGTACATGGTGTGGAGGATGTAGTCGGGTGTATCACCTCCCGTCCTGTACATGGTGTGGAGGATGTAGTCGGGTGTATCACCTCCCGTCCTGTACATGGTGTGGAGGATGTAGTCGGGTGTATTACCCCCCATCCTGTACATGGTGTGGAGGATGTAGTCGGGTGTATCACCTCCCGTCCTGTACATGGTGTGAAGGATGTAGTCGGGTGTATTACCTCCCGTCCTGTACATGGTGTGGAGGATGTAGTCGGGTGTATCACCTCCCGTCCTGTACATGGTGTGGAGGATGTAGTCGGGTGTATCACCTCCTGTCCTGTACATGGTGTGGAGGATGTAGTCGGGTGTATCACCTTCCTCCCTGTACATGGTGTGGAGGATGTAGTCGGGTGTATCACCTCCTGTCCTGTACATGGTGTGGAGGATGTAGTCGGGTGTATCACCTCCCGTCCTGTACATGGTGTGGAGGATGTAGTCGGGTGTATCACCTCCCGTCCTGTACATGGTGTGGAGGATGTAGTCGGGTGTATTACCCCCCGTCCTGTACATGGTGTGGAGGATGTAGTCGGGTGTATCACCTCCCGTCCTGTACATGGTGTGGAGGATGTAGTCGGGTGTATCACCTCCCGTCCTGTACATGGTGTATAGGAGGTAGTCGGGTGTATCACCTCCCGTCCTGTACATGGTTTGGAGGATGTAGTCAGGTGTATCACCTCCCGTCTGGTACATGGTGTGGAGGATGTAGTCGGGTGTATCACCTCCCGTCCTGTACATGGTGTGGAGGATGTAGTCGGGTGTATCACCTCCTGTCCTGTACATGGTGTGGAGGATGTAGTCGGGTGTATTACCCCCCGTCCTGTACATGGTGTATAGGAGGTAGTCGGGTGTATCACCTCCCGTCCTGTACATGGTTTGGAGGATGTAGTCAGGTGTATCACCTCCCGTCTGGTACATGGTGTGGAGGATGTAGTCGGGTGTATCACCTCCCGTCCTGTACATGGTGTGGAGGATGTAGTCGGGTGTATCACCTCCTGTCCTGTACATGGTGTGGAGGATGTAGTCGGGTGTATTACCCCCCGTCCTGTACATGGTGTGGAGGATGTAGTCGGGTGTATCACCTCCCGTCCTGTACATGGTGTGGAGGATGTAGTCGGGTGTATCACCTCCCGTCCTGTACATGGTGTGGAGGATGTAGTCGGGTGTATTACCCCCCGTCCTGTACATGGTGTGGAGGATGTAGTCGGGAGTATCACCTCCCGTCCTGTACATGGTGTGGAGGATGTAGTCGGGAGTATCACCTCCCGTCTTGTACATGTTGGGGAGGATGTAGTCGGGTGTATCACCTCCCGTCCTGTACATGGTGTGGAGGATGTAGTCGGGTGTATCACCTCCCGTCCTGTACATGGTGTGGAGGATGTAGTCGGGTGTATCACCTCCCGTCCTGTACATGGTTTGGAGGATGTAGTCGGGTGTATCACCTCCCGTCCTGTACATGGTGTGGAGGATGTTGTCGGGTGTATCACCTCCCGTCCTGTACATGGTGTGGAGGATGTAGTCGGGTGTATCACCTCCCGTCCTGTACATGGTGTGGAGGATGTAGTCGGGTGTATCACCTCCCGTTCTGTACATGGTGGGGAGGATGTAGTCGGGTGTATCACCTCCCGTCCTGTACATGGTGGGGAGGATGTAGTCGGGTGTATTACCCCCCGTCCTGTACATGGTGTGGAGGATGTAGTCGGGTGTATCACCTCCCGTCCTGTACATGGTGGGGAGGATGTAGTCGGGTGTATTACCCCCGTCCTGTACATGGTGTGGAGGATGTAGTCGGGTGTATCACCTCCCGTCCTGTACATGGTGTGGAGGATGTAGTCGGGTGTATCACCTCCCGTCCTGTACATGGTGTGGAGGATGTAGTCGGGTGTATCACCTCCCGTCCTGTACATGGTGTGGAGGATGTAGTCGGGTGTATCACCTCCCGTCCTGTACATGGTGTGGAGGATGTAGTCGGGTGTATCACCTCCCGTCCTGTACATGGTGTGGAGGATGTAGTCGGGTGTATCACCTCCCGTCCTGTACATGGTTTGGAGGATGTAGTCGGGTGTATCACCTCCCGTCCTGTACATGGTGTGGAGGATGTTGTCGGGTGTATCACCTCCCGTCCTGTACATGGTGTGGAGGATGTAGTCGGGTGTATCACCTCCCGTCCTGTACATGGTGGGGAGGATGTAGTCGGGTGTATCACCTCCCGTCCTGTACATGGTGTGGAGGATGTTGTCGGGTGTATTACCCCCCGTCCTGTACATGGTGTGGAGGATGTAGTCGGGTGTATCACCTCCCGTCCTGTACATGGTGTGGAGGATGTAGTCGGGTGTATCACCTCCCGTTCTGTACATGGTGGGGAGGATGTAGTCGGGTGTATCACCTCCCGTCCTGTACATGGTGGGGAGGATGTAGTCGGGTGTATTACCCCCCGTCCTGTACATGGTGTGGAGGATGTAGTCGGGTGTATCACCTCCCGTCCTGTACATGGTGGGGAGGATGTAGTCGGGTGTATTACCCCCGTCCTGTACATGGTGTGGAGGATGTAGTCGGGTGTATCACCTCCCGTCCTGTACATGGTGTGGAGGATGTAGTCGGGTGTATCACCTCCCGTCCTGTACATGGTGTGGAGGATGTAGTCGGGTGTATCACCTCCCGTCCTGTACATGGTGTGGAGGATGTAGTCGGGTGTATCACCTCCCGTCCTGTACATGGTGTGGAGGATGTAGTCGGGTGTATCACCTCCCGTCCTGTACATGGTGTGGAGGATGTAGTCGGGTGTATCACCTCCCGTCCTGTACATGGTTTGGAGGATGTAGTCGGGTGTATCACCTCCCGTCCTGTACATGGTGTGGAGGATGTTGTCGGGTGTATCACCTCCCGTCCTGTACATGGTGTGGAGGATGTAGTCGGGTGTATCACCTCCCGTCCTGTACATGGTGGGGAGGATGTAGTCGGGTGTATCACCTCCCGTCCTGTACATGGTGTGGAGGATGTAGTCGGGTGTATCACCTCCCGTTCTGTACATGGTGTGGAGGATGTAGTCGGGTGTATCACCTCCTGTCCTGTACATGGTGTGGAGGATGTAGTCGGGTGTATCACCTCCCGTCCTGTACATGGTGTGGAGGATGTAGTCGGGTGTATCACCTCCTGTCCTGTACATGGTGTGGAGGATGTAGTCGGGTGTATCACCTCCTGTCCTGTACATGGTGTGGAGGATGTAGTCGGGTGTATCACCTCCCGTCCTGTACATGGTGTGGAGGATGTAGTCGGGTGTATCACCTCCTGTCCTGTACATGGTGTGGAGGATGTAGTCGGGTGTATCACCTCCCGTCCTGTACATGGTGTGGAGGATGTAGTCGGGTTTATCACCTCCCGTCCTGTACATGGTGTGGAGGATGTAGTCGGGTGTATCACCTCCCGTCCTGTACATGGTGTGGAGAATGTAGTCGGGTGTATCACCTCCTGTCCTGTACATGGTGTGGAGGATGTAGTCGGGTGTATCACCTCCCGTCCTGTACATGGTGTGGAGGATGTAGTCGGGTGTATCACCTCCCGTCCTGTACATGGTGTGGAGGATGTAGTCGGGTGTATCACCTCCCGTCCTGTACATGGTGTGGAGGATGTAGTCGGGTGTATCACCTCCCGTCCTGTACATGGTGTGGAGGATGTAGTCGGGTGTATCACCTCCCGTCCTGTACATGGTTTGGAGGATGTAGTCGGGTGTATCACCTCCCGTCCTGTACATGGTGTGGAGGATGTTGTCGGGTGTATCACCTCCCGTCCTGTACATGGTGGGGAGGATGTAGTCGGGTGTATTACCCCCCGTCCTGTACATGGTGTGGAGGATGTAGTCGGGTGTATTACCTCCCGTCCTGTACATGGTGGGGAGGATGTAGTCGGGTGTATCACCTCCCGTCCTGTACATGGTGTGGAGGATGTAGTCGGGTGTATCACCTCCCGTCCTGTACATGGTGTGGAGGATGTAGTCGGGTGTATCACCTCCCGTCCTGTACATGGTGTGGAGGATGTAGTCGGGTGTATTACCCCCCGTCCTGTACATGGTGTGGAGGATGTAGTCGGGTGTATCACCTCCCGTCCTGTACATGGTGTGGAGGATGTTGTCGGGTGTATCACCTCCCGTCCTGTACATGGTGGGGAGGATGTAGTCGGGTGTATCACCTCCCGTCCTGTACATGGTGTGGAGGATGTAGTCGGGTGTATTACCCCCCGTCCTGTACATGGTGTGGAGGATGTAGTCGGGTGTATCACCTCCCGTCCTGTACATGGTGTGGAGAATGTAGTCGGGTGTATCACCTCCCGTCCTGTACATGGTGTGGAGGATGTAGTCGGGTGTATTACCCCCCGTCCTGTACATGGTGTGGAGGATGTTGTCGGGTGTATCACCTCCCGTCCTGTACATGGTGTGGAGGATGTAGTCGGGTGTATCACCTCCCGTCCTGTACATGGTGGGGAGGATGTAGTCGGGTGTATCACCTCCCGTTCTGTACATGGTGTGGAGGATGTAGTCGGGTGTATCACCTCCTGTCCTGTACATGGTGTGGAGGATGTAGTCGGGTGTATCACCTCCTGTCCTGTACATGGTGTGGAGGATGTAGTCGGGTGTATTACCCCCCGTCCTGTACATGGTGTGGAGGATGTAGTCGGGTGTATTACCCCCCGTCCTGTACATGGTGTGGAGGATGTTGTCGGGTGTATCACCTCCTGTCCTGTACATGGTGTGGAGGATGTAGTCGGGTGTATCACCTCCCGTCCTGTACATGGTGTGGAGGATGTTGTCGGGTGTATCACCTCCTGTCCTGTACATGGTGTGGAGGATGTTGTCGGGTGTATCACCTCCCGTCCTGTACATGGTTTGGAGGATGTTGTCGGGTGTATCACCTCCTGTCCTGTACATGGTGTATAGGAGGTAGTCGGGTGTATCACCTCCTGTCCTGTACATGGTGTGGAGGATGTTGTCGGGTGTATCACCTCCCGTCCTGTACATGGTGTGGAGGATGTAGTCGGGTGTATCACCTCCTGTCCTGTACATGGTGTGGAGGATGTTGTTGGGTGTATCACCTCCCGTCCTGTACATGGTGTGGAGGATGTAGTCGGGTGTATCACCTCCCGTCCTGTACATGGTGTGGAGGATGTAGTCGGGTGTATCACCTCCCGTCCTGTACATGGTGGGGAGGATGTAGTCGGGTGTATCACCTCCCGTCCTGTACATGGTGTGGAGGATGTAGTCGGGTGTATTACCCCCCGTCCTGTACATGGTGTGGAGGATGTAGTCGGGTGTATCAGGAGCTCGGATCAGGTGACTCGTGGGGCCCCATTCAGGGTGTAGTGATTGGCGCAGTGACTCAGGTGCTCAGATCAGGTGACTCGTGGGGCCCCATTCAGGGTGTAGTGATTGGCGCAGTGACTCAGGTGCTCAGATCAGGTGACTCGTGGGGCCCCATTCAGGGTGTAGTGATTGGCGCAGTGACTCAGGTGCCCATCACTCCGTCTCTTCTTACTCTCTTCCAGGCCGGCAGTCGGTTATCACAGATCGAGAAGGAATATGGGGAGAAATTGGCGAAAACATCTCAGGTACCGCACAACCGGCGACTATACAGCACCGCCGCCTGTCGCATTGTGTCATAGTCAGTGAATGAGAACATTATATCTACGGATGACAAACCTTTCCTGAGTTATGCTTCTCCCAGCTGAGGGTTTGTCACTGCGGCCCCTCCTCCACTGTGCTGGCTCCTTCTCCACTGATCCGGCTCCTCCTCCACTGATCCGGCTCCTCCTCCTCTGTGCTAGCTCCTCCTCCGCACCTACTCCTCCTCCTTCTCTGCACCAGCTGCTCCTCCGCGCCTGCTCCTCCTCCTCCTCTGCGCCGGCTCCTCCTTCTCTGCGCCGGCTCCTCCTTCTCTGCGCCGGCTCCTCCTCCTTCTATGCGCCGGCTCCTCCTCCTTCTCTGCGCCGGCTCCTCCTCCTTCTCTGCGCCGGCTCCTCCTCCTTCTCTGCACCGGCTCCTCCTCCTTCTCTGCACCGACTCCTCCTCCTTCTCTGCACCGGCTCCTCCTCCTTCTCTGCGCCTGCTCCTCCTTCTCTGCGCCGGCTCCTCCTTCTCAGCAGCGGCTCTTCCTCCTTCTCAGCAGCGGCTCCTCCTCCTTCTCTGCATCGGCTCCTTCTCCTTCTCTGCACCATTTTCCTACACTGTTTCGGTTTTAAACAGTTATTAATGTAAAACCAAAAATCCACACGATAGACCCAAGAACTTTCAGTCCTCCCCATTGATATGAATGAGGACGTCACCCCGTATATAATCACCATATCATCTCACCGTATATAATCACTGTATATAATCACCGTATATAATCACCATATCATCTCACCGTATATAATCACTGTATATAATCACCGTATATAATCACCATATCATCTCACCGTATATAATCACCGTATATAATCACCGTATATAATCACCGTATATAATCACTGTATATAATCACCGTATATAATCACCGTATATAATCACCGTATATAATCACCGTATATAATCACCATATCATCTCACCGTATATAATCACCGTATATAATCACCGTATATAATCACCGTATATAATCACCGTATATAATCACCGTATATAATCACCGTATATAATCACCATATCATCTCACCGTATATAATCACCGTATATAATCACTGTATATAATCACCATATCATCTCACCGTATATAATCACCGTATATAATCACCGTATATAATCACCGTATATAATCAATGTATATAATCACTGTATATAATCACCGTATATAATCACCGTATATAATCACCGTATATAATCACCGTATATAATCACTGTATATAATCACTGTATATAATCACTGTATATAATCACCGTATATAATCACCGTATATAATCACCGTATATAATCACCGTATATAATCACCGTATATAATCACCGTATATAATCACCGTATATAATCACCGTATATAATCACTGTATATAATCACCGTATATAATCACCGTATATAATCACCGTATATAATCACCGTATATAATCACCGTATATAATCACCGTATATAATCACCGTATATAATCACCGTATATAATCACCATATCATCTCACCGTATATAATCACCGTATATAATCACTGTATATAATCACCGTATATAATCACTGTATATAATCACCATATCATCTCACCGTATATAATCACTGTATATAATCACCGTATATAATCACCGTATATAATCACTGTATATAATCACTGTATATAATCACCGTATATAATCACCGTATATAATCACCGTATATAATCACTGTATATAATCACTGTATATAATCACCGTATATAATCACTGTATATAATCACCGTATATAATCACCGTATATAATCACCGTATATAATCACCGTATATAATCACCATATCATCTCACCGTATATAATCACCGTATATAATCACTGTATATAATCACCGTATATAATCACTGTATATAATCACTGTATATAATCACCGTATATAATCACTGTATATAATCACTGTATATAATCACTGTATATAATCACCGCATATAATCACCGTATATAATCACCGTATATAATCACTGTATATAATCACCGTATATAATCACCGTATATAATCACCGTATATAATCACTGTATATAATCACCGTATATAATCACCGTATATAATCACTGTATATAATCACTGTATATAATCACCGCATATAATCACCGTATATAATCACTGTATATAATCACCGTATATAATCACCGCATATAATCACCGTATATAATCACCGTATATAATCACCGTATATAATCACTGTATATAATCACTGCATATAATCACTGTATATAATCACGTATATAATCACCGTATATAATCACCGTATATAATCACCGTATATAATCACTGTATATAATCACTGCATATAATCACTGTATATAATCACGTATATAATCACCGTATATAATCACCATATCATCTCACCGTATATAATCACCGTATATAATCACCGTATATAATCACCGTATATAATCACCGTATATAATCACCGTATATAATCACCGTATATAATCACCGTATATAATCACTGTATATAATCACCGTATATAATCACCGTATATAATCACCGTATATAATCACCGTATATAATCACCGTATATAATCACCGTATATAATCACCGTATATAATCACCGTATATAATCACTGTATATAATCACCGTATATAATCACCGTATATAATCACCATATCATCTCACCGTATATAATCACTGTATATAATCACTGTATATAATCACCGTATATAATCACTGTATATAATCACTGTATATAATCACTGTATATAATCACCGCATATAATCACCGTATATAATCACCGTATATAATCACTGTATATAATCACCATATATAATCACCGTATATAATCACCGTATATAATCACTGTATATAATCACTGCATATAATCACCGTATATAATCACCGTATATAATCACCGTATATAATCACCGTATATAATCACTGTATATAATCACCGTATATAATCACTGTATATAATCACTGTATATAATCACTGTATATAATCACCGTATATAATCACCGTATATAATCACCGTATATAATCACCGTATATAATCACCGTATATAATCACTGTATATAATCACCGTATATAATCACTGTATATAATCACCATATCATCTCACCGTATATAATCACTGTATATAATCACTGTATATAATCACCGTATATAATCACCGTATATAATCACTGTATATAATCACCGTATATAATCACCGTATATAATCACCGTATATAATCACCGTATATAATCACTGTATATAATCACCGTATATAATCACTGTATATAATCACCGTATATAATCACTGTATATAATCACCGTATATAATCACTGTATATAATCACTGTATATAATCACCGTATATAATCACCGTATATAATCACCGTATATAATCACCGTATATAATCACCGTATATAATCACCGTATATAATCACTGTATATAATCCCCGTATATAATCACCGTATATAATCACCGTATATAATCACCGTATATAATCACTGTATATAATCACCGTATATAATCACCGTATATAATCACCGTATATAATCACTGTATATAATCACCGTATATAATCACCATATCATCTCACCGTATATAATCACCGTATATAATCACCGTATATAATCACCATATCATCTCACCGTATATAATCACCGTATATAATCACCGTATAAAATCACCGTATAAAATCACCGTATAAAATCACCGTATATAATCACCGTATATAATCACCGTATATAATCACCATATCATCTCACCGTATATAATTGCTCTGGAGGATAAGACATGATGTAACAGCAGAATAGTGAGTGCAGCTCTGGAGGATAAGACATGATGTAACAGCAGAATAGTGAGTGCAGCTCTGGAGGATAAGACATGATGTAACAGCAGAATAGTGAGTGCAGCTCTGAAGGATAAGACATGATGTAACAGCAGAATAGTGAGTGCAGCTCTGAAGGATAAGACATGATGTAACAGCAGAATAGTGAGTGCAGCTCTGGAGGATAAGACATGATGTAACAGCAGAATAGTGAGTGCAGCTCTGACCTTTGGTAATGTTTATTTTCCTGTATTCTGTGTATTGCCATAATGATCCTGTGTCAGTAGGTTTATATTCGCCCTGTTACTCTCTTTCCCGTATACACGTCTGTATGAGGACTCATTGTTACCGATCTCCTTCTCTGCTCAGAGGCAGGTGAGAGGACCTCCGGCTGACATCTTGGATGATCGGATCTCCGCGGCTGCAGGTCAAAGTGCCGCATTGCCACACGTGCCGTATTGATCACGGCATCTGAGGGGTTAATGGCAGACCTCAGCGATCACTGTGATAGCGGCCGGGACCTGCTGTGCATGATGTGAGGACCGGTCCAGTGTTCACGTCATGTATAGGACATTAATGTACATCCTGATGGCACTGGAATCCCCATCCATAAAACCTCTGCACTCACTATTCTGCTGTTACATCATGTCTTATCCTCCAGAGCTGTACTCACTATTCTGCTGTTACATCAGGTCTTATCCTCCAGAGCTGCACTCACTATTCTGCAGTTACATCACGTCTTATCCTCCAGAGCTGCACTCACTATTCTGCTGTTACATCATGTCTTATCCTCCAGAGCTGCACTCACTATTCTGCTGTTACATCAGGTCTTATCCTCCAGAGCTGCACTCACTATTCTGCTGTTACATCATGTCTTATCCTCCAGAGCTGTACTCACTATTCTGCTGTTACATCATGTCTTATCCTCCAGAGCTGCACTCACTATTCTGCAGTTACATCACGTCTTATCCTCCAGAGCTGCACTCACTATTCTGCTGTTACATCATGTCTTATCCTCCAGAGCTGCACTCACTATTCTGCTGTTACATCATGTCTTATCCTCCAGAGCTGTACTCACTATTCTGCTGTTACATCATGTCTTATCCTCCAGAGCTGCACTCACTATTCTGCTGTTACATCACGTCTTATCCTCCAGAGTGGCACTCACTATTCTGCTGTTACATCATGTCTTATCCTCCAGAGCTACACTCACTATTCTGCTGTTACATCAAGTCTTATCCTCCAGAGCTGCACTCACTATTCTGCTGTTACATCATGTCTTATCCTCCAGAGCTGCACTCACTATTCTGCTGTTACATCATGTCTTATCCTCCAGAGCTGTACTCACTATTCTGCTGTTACATCATGTCTTATCCTCCAGAGCTGCACTCACTATTCTGCTGTTACATCACGTCTTATCCTCCAGAGTGGCACTCACTATTCTGCTGTTACATCATGTCTTATCCTCCAGAGCTACACTCACTATTCTGCTGTTACATCAAGTCTTATCCTCCAGAGCTGCACTCACTATTCTGCTGTTACATCATGTCTTATCCTCCAGAGCTGCACTCACTATTCTGCTGTTACATCATGTCTTATCCTCCAGAGCTGTACTCACTATTCTGCTGTTACATCATGTCTTATCCTCCAGAGCTGCACTCACTATTCTGCTGTTACATCACGTCTTATCCTCCAGAGTGGCACTCACTATTCTGCTGTTACATCATGTCTTATCCTCCAGAGCTACACTCACTATTCTGCTGTTACATCAAGTCTTATCCTCCAGAGCTGCACTCACTATTCTGCTGTTACATCATGTCTTATCCTCCAGAGCTGCACTCACTATTCTGCTGTTACATCATGTCTTATCCTCCAGAGCTGTACTCACTATTCTGCTGTTACATCATGTCTTATCCTCCAGAGCTGCACTCACTATTCTGCTGTTACATCACGTCTTATCCTCCAGAGTGGCACTCACTATTCTGCTGTTACATCATGTCTTATCCTCCAGAGCTACACTCACTATTCTGCTGTTACATCAAGTCTTATCCTCCAGAGCTGCACTCACTATTCTGCTGTTACATCATGTCTTATCCTCCAGAGCTGCACTCACTATTCTGCTGTTACATCATGTCTTATCCTCCAGAGCTGCACTCACTATTCTGCTGTTACATCACGTCTTATCCTCCAGAGCTGCACTCACTATTCTGCTGTTACATCACGTCTTATCCTCCAGAGCTGCACTCACTATTCTGCTGTTACATCATGTCTTATCCTCCAGAGCTGCACTCACTATTCTGCTGTTACATCATGTCTTATCCTCCAGAGCTGCACTCACTATTCTGCTGTAACATGTTGAGTACACAGGAGATTAGTGTTAGGTGACATTGGGGTGCAGCTTCTTATACTCGGCCCCTGTATCCCTGGGTCAGACATCTGGGCCCCTCTCTATGAATTTGTCTGTGGCCCCTTTTTCTCAGTATTGTTGGGGGTCTGATCACATGACTATTGTCTTCTCCCTCAGGTAGTCAGTGACCTCCAGGCCTCCATCACCTCCATGAGAGAAGAGAACAGCCGCCAGCAGATGGCAGCAGAGCGGAGACTACAGGAGGCAGCGAAGAACCATGAGGACGAGAGGAGACAACTCATGAGGGACCACGAGAAGGCCATGAAGGTACCAGGGTGTAATGGTCTGCAGGATGCTCTATAGGGGGTGTAATGGTCTGCAGGATGCTCTATAAGGGGTGTAATGGTCTGCAGGATGCTCTATAGGGGGTGTAATGGTCTGCAGGATGCTCTATAAGGGGTGTAATGGTCTGCAGGATGCTCTATAAGGGGTGTAATGGTTTGCAGGATGCTCTATAGGGGGTGTAATGGTTTGCAGGATGCTCTATAAGGGGTGTAATGGTCTGCAGGATGCTCTAAAAGGGGTGTAATGGTCTGCGGGATGCTCTATAGGGGTGTAATGGTCTGCAGGATGCTCTATAAGGGGGTTTAATGGTCTGCAGGATGCTCTATAGGGGGTGTAATGGTCTGCAGGATGCTCTATAAGGGGTGTAATGGTCTGCAGGATGCTCTATAAGGGGTGTAATGGTCTGCAGGATGCTCTATAGGGGGTGTAATGGTCTGCAGGATGCTCTATAGGGGGTGTAATGGTTTGCAGGATGCTCTATAGGGGGTGTAATGGTTTGCAGGATGCTCTATAAGGGGTGTAATGGTCTGCAGGATGCTCTAAAAGGGGTGTAATGGTCTGCGGGATGCTCTATAGGGGTGTAATGGTCTGCAGGATGCTCTATAAGGGGGTTTAATGGTCTGCAGGATGCTCTATAGGGGGTGTAATGGTCTGCAGGATGCTCTATAAGGGGTGTAATGGTCTGCAGGATGCTCTATAAGGGGTGTAATGGTCTGCAGGATGCTCTATAGGGGGTGTAATGGTCTGCAGGATGCTCTATAGGGGGTGTAATGGTCTGCAGGATGCTGTATAGGGGGTGTAATGGTCTGCAGGATGCTCTATAAGGGGTGTAATGGTCTGCAGGATGCTCTAAAAGGGGTGTAATGGTCTGCGGGATGCTCTTTTGGGGGTGTAATGGTCTGCAGGATGCTCTATAGGGGGTGTGATGGTCTGCAGGATGTTCTATAGGGGGTGTAATGGTCTGCAGGATGCTCTATAAGGGGGTTTAATGGTCTGCAGGATGCTCTATAGGGGGTGTAATGGTCTGCAGGACCTCACTAAGGACTTAATCTCTAGAGGACCCCAGGAGATTGTCCAGATCCCCGTGGACCCCAGGAGATTGTCCAGATCCCGTGGACCCCAGGAGATTGGACAGAATAACATTTTGAGGGTCCAGTGATGTCATCATCTGGATACATTTGTGCCCCCAGTGATGTCTTCCTCAGGGGTTGATGCTGGAGGCCACACTGGACACCGGAGGGCGCTGCTCCATAAATACTCCGTCCTGGGCTGACCCGCCGCACTGGCCGCTCTACAATCACTGAGGTTATAGTTGTCTTCTTACCACAGCCAGGGCCCCCGAGCGCCCATTCATAAATGTCCAGGGTGAGGGGTGTGGCCCCCGGTGAGTCCAGCAGAGGGCAGCGGTGGTGTCTGCTCCGCACACAGGCTGGATAGTGCTATGTTCTCCATCTTCTGCCTGGGATGGTCCCTCTGCTCATCCTGAACCTCCTGCTTCATGAAAAAATTTTCAGTAGGGCTGCATGATATATCCATATTGATATGATATACTTCGGATGTCTGGGCATGCTGGGAGTTGTAGTTTTACAACTGGAGGCCCCCTGTTTGGTAAAAACTGTCTTAAAAAGTACCTGTCATCAACAAAAACTTTTAATACCGTATGTTGTTCATAACCATTAATGAAGACATATTGTAATATATCTTCATTAAAAAATATTAATATTTATACCAGTTTTTTCATTTGATACTTTTGGCCACTAGGGGTCTCTCTTCTATGCCTGGTCTGCAGGCAGCTTCCTATGCCTTCCATAGTAAGTGTACAGCTTTTAGGACTAATGCTGAAAGGGCTCTGGTCCTTCCACAGGAAGTTCAGTCCTCTCAGCTCAGGACTGGCTCCCAGCCTGCACATGTCTCTCATATATAAGAGAGGCCAGTCACCTCCCCCTCCCCCTCACACCACGTTATCATTGTATTATCTCACTGCACTCCCTGCTCTGTGCCAGCTGTTGGCTATCTGGGCATGCTGGGAGTTGTAGTTTTGCAACAGCTGGTGGTCCCCTGGTTGGGAAGCACTGGTGCAGAGGGAGAGCAGCATACAGGAAGACTGGCAGAAGCGGATCCACCGTTCTCTTCCCCTGGAGGGGGCGGATCCACCGACCTCTTTCCCCATAGCGCCATGTAGTCACAGGTCTTCATCTTTACTTATCCCTGTATGGTAAAGGGTTAATGGCAGCAGTATATAGCATTTAAATAGAATATATATCTGCATGGCGTGGCAGCACTGTGCTGGCTGTACAATAAAGGGTTAATGGCGGGGTCAGTATGCAAACGTGGGGGGTTGTTTGTCACGTGTCGGGGGTGGGGCTTATTTTATAACCTCTTTGTTTCAGCTGTTGAGGGAGGAGTCAAGCGGTTACTGCGCCAAACTGCGCCTGATGGAGAAGAGACTCCAGGACAAGGAGCTGGAGCTGCAGGAGCAGGTACGACACCTCCACCTCAAAACACACTGCCCCGCCCCCAGTAAGACATGACTCCTCCCAGATAACACCGCCCCGCCCCCAGTAAGACATGACACCTCCACCTCAAAAACACTGCCCCACCCCCAGTAAGACATGACTCCTCCCAGATAACACCGCCCCCAGTAAGACATGACACATCCACCTCAAAACACACTGCCCCGCCCCCAGTAAGACATGACTCCTCCCAGATAACACCGCCCCGCCCGCAGTAAGACATGACACATCCACCTCAAAAACACACCGCCCCGCCCCCAGTAAGACATGACTCCTCCCAGATAACACCGCCCCGCCCCCAGTAAGACATGACACCTCCACCTCAAAAACACACCGCCCCGCCCCCAGTAAGACATGACTCCTCCCAGATAACACCGCCCCGCCCGCAGTAAGACATGACACATCCACCTCAAAAACACACCGCCCCGCCCCCAGTAAGACATGACTCCTCCCAGATAACACCGCCCCGCCCCCAGTAAGACATGACACATCCACCTCAAAAACACACCGCCCCGCCCCCAGTAAGACATGACTCCTCCCAGATAACACCGCCCCGCCCCCAGTAAGACATGACACCTCCACCTCAAAAACACACCGCCCCGCCCCCAGTAAGACATGACTCCTCCCAGATAACACCGCCCCGCCCCCAGTAAGACATGACTCCTCCCAGATAACACCGCCCCGCCCGCAGTAAGACATGACACATCCACCTCAAAAACACACCGCCCCGCCCCCAGTAAGACATGACTCCTCCCAGATAACACCGCCCCGCCCCCAGTAAGACATGACTCCTCCCAGATAACACCGCCCGCCCCCAGTAAGACATGACACCTCCACCTCAAAAATACACCGCCCCGCCCCCAGTAAGACATGACTCCTCCCAGATAACACCGCCCCGCCCCCAGTAAGACATGACACATCCACCTCAAAAACACACCGCCCCGCCCCCAGTAAGACATGACTCCTCCCAGATAATACCGCCCCGCCCCCAGTAAGACATGACTCCTCCCAGATAACACCGCCCGCCCCCAGTAAGACATGACACCTCCACCTCAAAAATACACCGCCCCGCCCCCAGTAAGACATGACTCCTCCCCGATAACACCGCCCCGCCCCCAGTAAGACATGACACCTCCACCTCAAAAACACACCGCCCCGCCCCCAGTAAGACATGACTCCTCCCAGATAATACCGCCCCGCCCCCAGTAAGACATGACACCTCCACCTCAAAAACACACTGCCCCGCCCCCAGTAAGACATGACTCCTCCCAGATAACACCGCCCCGCCCCCAGTAAGACATGACACATCCACCTCAAAAACACACTGCCCCGCCCCCAGTAAGACATGACTCCTCCCAGATAACACCGCCCCGCCCCCAGTAAGACATGACACCACCACCTCAAAAACACACTGCCCCGCCCCCAGTAAGACATGACTCCTCCCAGATAACACCGCCCCGCCCCCAGTAAGACATGACTCCTCCCAGATAACACCGCCCCACCCGCAGTAAGACATGACACATCCACCTCAAAAACACACCGCCCCGCCCCCAGTAAGACATGACTCCTCCCAGATAACACCGCCCCGCCCCCAGTAAGACATGACACCTCCACCTCAAAAACACACTGCCCCGCCCCCAGTAAGACATGACTCCTCCCAGATAACACCGCCCCGCCCCCAGTAAGACATGACTCCTCCCAGATAACACCGCCCCACCCGCAGTAAGACATGACACATCCACCTCAAAAACACACCGCCCCGCCCCCAGTAAGACATGACTCCTCCCAGATAACACCGCCCCGCCCCCAGTAAGACATGACACCTCCACCTCAAAAACACTGCCCCACCCCCAGTAAGACATGACTCCTCCCAGATAACACCGCCCCCAGTAAGACATGACACATCCACCTCAAAACACACCGCCCCGCCCCCAGTAAGACATGACTCCTCCCAGATAACACCGCCCCGCCCGCAGTAAGACATGACACATCCACCTCAAAAACACACCGCCCCGCCCCCAGTAAGACATGACTCCTCCCAGATAACACCGCCCCGCCCCCAGTAAGACATGACACCTCCACCTCAAAAACACACCGCCCCGCCCCCAGTAAGACATGACTCCTCCCAGATAACACCGCCCCGCCCCCAGTAAGACATGACACATCCACCTCAAAAACACACCGCCCCGCCCCCAGTAAGACATGACTCCTCCCAGATAACACCGCCCCGCCCCCAGTAAGACATGACACATCCACCTCAAAAACACACCGCCCCGCCCCCAGTAAGACATGACTCCTCCCAGATAACACCGCCCCGCCCCCAGTAAGACATGACACCTCCACCTCAAAAACACACCGCCCCGCCCCCAGTAAGACATGACTCCTCCCAGATAACACCGCCCCGCCCCCAGTAAGACATGACACATCCACCTCAAAAACACACCGCCCCGCCCCCAGTAAGACATGACTCCTCCCAGATAACACCGCCCCGCCCCCAGTAAGACATGACACCTCCACCTCAAAAACACACCGCCCCGCCCCCAGTAAGACATGACTCCTCCCAGATAACACCGCCCCGCCCGCAGTAAGACATGACACATCCACCTCAAAAACACACCGCCCCGCCCCCAGTAAGACATGACTCCTCCCAGATAACACCGCCCGCCCCCAGTAAGACATGACACCTCCACCTCAAAAACACACTGCCCCGCCCCCAGTAAGACATGACTCCTCCCAGATAACACCGCCCCGCCCGCAGTAAGACATGACACATCCACCTCAAAAACACACCGCCCCGCCCCCAGTAAGACATGACTCCTCCCAGATAACACCGCCCCGCCCCCAGTAAGACATGACACATCCACCTCAAAAACACACCGCCCCGCCCCCAGTAAGACATGACTCCTCCCAGATAATACCGCCCCGCCCCCAGTAAGACATGACTCCTCCCAGATAATACCGCCCCGCCCCCAGTAAGACATGACTCCTCCCAGATAACACCGCCCCGCCCCCAGTAAGACATGACTCCTCCCAGATAACACCGCCCGCCCCCAGTAAGACATGACACATCCACCTCAAAAACACACTGCCCCGCCCCCAGTAAGACATGACTCCTCCCAGATAACACCGCCCCGCCCCCAGTAAGACATGACTCCTCCCAGATAACACCACCCCACCCCCAGTAAGACATGACTCCTCCCAGATAACACCGCCTGCCCCCAGTAAGACATGACACATCCACCTCAAAAACACACCGCCCCGCCCCCAGTAAGACATGACTCCTCCCAGATAACACCACCCCGCCCCCAGTAAGACATGACTCCTCCCAGATAACACCACCCCGCCCCCAGTAAGACATGACTCCTCCCAGATAACACCGCCCGCCCCCAGTAAGACATGACACCTCCACCTCAAAAACACACCGCCCCGCCCCCAGTAAGACATGACTCCTCCCAGATAACACCGCCCCGCCCCCAGTAAGACATGACTCCTCCCAGATAACACCGCCCCACCCCCAGTAAGACATGACACATCCACCTCAAAAACAAACCGCCCCGCCCCCAGTAAGACATGACTCCTCCCAGATAACACCGCCCCGCCCCCAGTAAGACATGACACCTCCACCTCAAAAACACTGCCCCACCCCCAGTAAGACATGACTCCTCCCAGATAACACCGCCCCGCCCCCAGTAAGACATGACTCCTCCCAGATAACACAGCCCCACCCCCAGTAAAACATGACTCCTCCCAGATAACACCACCCCGCCCCCAGTAAGACATGACTCCTCCCAGATAACACGGCCCCACCCCCAGTAAGACATGACTCCTCCCAAATAACACCGCCCGCCCCCAGTAAGACATGACACCTCCACCTCAAAAACACACCGCCCCGCCCCCAGTAAGACATGACTCCTCCCAGATAACACCACCCCGCCCCTAGTAAGACATGACTCCTCCCAGATAACACCACCCCGCCCCCAGTAAGACATGACTCCTCCCAGATAACACACCACCCCCAGTAAGACATGACACCTCCACCTCAAAAACACACCGCCCCGCCCCCAGTAAGACATGACTCCTCCCAGATAACACCGTCCGCCCCCAGTAAGACATGACACATCCACCTCAAAAACACACTGCCCCGCCCCCAGTAAGACATGACTCCTCCCAGATAACACCGCCCCGCCCCCAGTAAGACATGACACATCCACCTCAAAAACACACCGCCCCGCCCCCAGTAAGACATGACTCCTCCCAGATAACACCACCCCGCCCCCAGTAAGACATGACTCCTCCCATATAACACCACCCGCCCCCAGTAAGACATGACACCTCCACCTCAAAAACACCGCCCCGCCACCAGTAAGACATGACTCCTCCCAGATAACACCGCCCCGCCCCCAGTAAGACATGACTCCTCCCAGATAACATGGCCCCGCCCCCAGTAAGACATGACTCCTCCCAGATAACACCACCCCGCCCCCAATTAGACATGACTCCTCCCAGATAAAACACCGCCCCCAGTAAGATATGACTCCTCCCCGATAACACACTGCCCCGCCCCCAGTAAGACATGACTCCTCCCCGATAACACGCGGCCCCGCCCCAGTAAGATATGACTCCTCCCCGATAACACGGAGCCCCACCCCCAATTAGACATGACTCCTCCCCGATAACACGGAGCCCCACCCCCAATTAGAAATGACTCCTCCCCGATAACACTGAGCCCCACCCCCAATTAGACATGACTCCTCCCCGATAACACGGAGCCCCACCCCCAATTAGACATGACTCCTCCCCGATAACACGGAGCCCCACCCCCAATTAGACATGACTCCTCCCGATAACACGGAGCCCCGCCCCCAATTAGACATGACTCCTCCCAGATAAAACACCGCCCCCAGTAAGATATGACTCCTCCCCGATAACACACCGCCCCGCCCCAGTAAGACATGACTCCTCCCCGATAACACACTGCCCCGCCCCCAGTAAGACATGACTCCTCCCCGATAACACGCGGCCCCGCCCCAGTAAGACATGACTCCTCCCCGATAACACGGAGCCCCACCCCCAATTAGACATGACTCCTCCCCGATAACACGGAGCCCCACCCCCAATTAGACATGACTCCTCCCGATAACACGGAGCCCCGCCCCCAATTAGACATGACTCCTCCCAGATAAAACACCGCCCCCAGTAAGATATGACTCCTCCCCGATAACACACCGCCCCGCCCCAGTAAGACATGACTCCTCCCCGATAACACACTGCCCCGCCCCCAGTAAGACATGACTCCTCCCCGATAACACGCGGCCCCGCCCCAGTAAGACATGACTCCTCCCCGATAACACGGAGCCCCACCCCCAATTAGACATGACTCCTCCCCGATAACACGGAGCCCCACCCCCAATTAGACATGACTCCTCCCCGATAACACGGAGCCCCACCCCTAATTAGACATGACTCCTCCCCGATAACACGGAGCCCCACCCCCAATTAGACATGACTCCTCCCCGATAACACGGAGCCCCACCCCCAATTAGACATGACTCCTCCCAGATAACACTGAGCCCCACCCCCAATTAGACATGACTCCTCCCCGATAACACGGAGCCCCACCCCCAATTAGACATGACTCCTCCCAGATAAAACGGAGCCCCACTCCCAATTAGACATGACTCCTCCCAGATAACACACTGCCCCACCCCCAATTATACATGACTCCTCCCTGATAAGACGGAACCCCACCCCCAATTAGACATGACTCCTCCCGATAACACGGAGCCCCACCCCCAATTAGACATGACTCCTCCCTGATGACACGGAGCCCCACCCCCAATTAGACATGACTCCTCCCGATAACACGGAGCCCCACCCCCAATTAGACATGACTCCTCCCGATAACACGGAGCCCCACCCCCAATTAGACATGACTCCTCCCTGATAACACGGAGCCCCACCCCATACACCCAGCTTCCCCTGAATATAAAAGATTTGGCCTTTCTGCTCTCGTCACATGACCACTGAACCCCAGTATAGGATCACAGCTCACCATTTTCTAGATGGCTGTTTGCTGTCAGTGAATGGAAACATCCAGATGCTGGCAGCTCGGTGCTGATCTCACACTTCTTACTGCTGAAGGTTTGTTACAGTGGATCATTGTGCTCCCCAGACTGATAGACTGACATGGCTGCTGTCCTGTAAACACTGCGGCAGCACTGATCATTACAGTCTGTCATCCTTTAGGGGGCGCTCTGACTACTGCTCCATGACACATACAGTCCCCTGCGTTATTTTCAGACACGTTAGCGCCAATCTTGTCTGCCTCCCCCGCCCCCTCCGAGGCTCCTGCCGGAAGACGCTCAGTTTTCCCGTGTTTTGGTAATTATTTGCCAAAGGCGTCTGACATGTGACCTCTCCAGCGGCAAAGCAATGTCCCAAGTCTTCAGAATAGGTTCTGGCAGCCGAAGATAAACCGCGACAATAACCGCGAATATCCGGATCTGTGGAGTATACCGCCAATTGTTACAGGATGGAGACTCTGCTCAGACCCCTGTGACAGGACCAAGATGGCGTCACCTCATACAGAGTATCTTATCCTCCAGAGCTGCACTCACTATTCTGCTGTTACATCACGTCTTAGCAGAATAGTGAGTCCAGCTCTGGAGGATAAGTCATGATGTAACAGCAGAATAGTGAGTGCAGCTCTGGAGGATAAGACATGATGTAACAGCAGAATAGTGAGTGCAGCTCTGGAGGATAAGACGTGATGTAACAGCAGAATAGTGAGTGCAGCTCTGGAGGATAAGACATGATGTAACAGCAGAATAGTGAGTGCAGCTCTGGAGGATGTTACATCATGTCTTATCCTCCAGAGCTGCACTCACTGTTCTGCTGTTACATCATGTCTTATCCTCCAGAGCTGCACTCACTATTCTGCTGTTACATCATGTCTTATCCTCCAGAGCTGCACTCACTATTCTGCTGTTACATCATGTCTTATCCTCCATAGCTGCACTCACTATTCTGCTGTTACATCATGTCTTATCCTCCAGAGCTGCACTCACTATTCTGCTGTTACATCATGACTTATCCTCCAGAGCTGCACTCACTATTCTGCTGTTACATCATTTCTTATCCTCCAGAGCTGCATTCACTATTCTGCTGTTACATCATATCTTATCCCCCAGAGCTGCACTCACTATTCTGCTGTTACATTATGTCTTATCCTCCAGAGCTGCACTCACTATTCTGCTGTTACATCATGTCTTATCATCCAGAGCTGCACTCACTATTCTGCTGTTACATCCCGTCTTATCCTCCAGAGCTGCACTCACTATTCTGCTGTTACCTCAAATCTTATCCTCCAGAGCTGCACTCACTATTCTGCTGTTACATCGTGTCTTATCCTCCAGAGCTGCACTCACTATTCTGCTGTTACATCATGTCTTATCCTCCAGAGCTGCACTCACTATTCTGCTGTTACATCATGTCTTATCCTCCAGAGCTGCACTCACTATTCTGCTGTTACATCCTTTCTTATCCTCCAGAGCTGCACTCACTATTCTGCTGTTACATCATGTCTTATCCTCCAGAGCTGTACTCACTATTCTGCTGTTACATCATGTCTTATCCTCCAGAGCTGCACTCACTATTCTGCTGTTACATCATGTCTTATCCTCCAGAGCTGCACTCACTATTCTGCTGTTACATCATGTCTTATCCTCCATAGCTGCACTCACTATTCTGCTGTTACATCATGTCTTATCCTCCAGAGCTGCACTCACTATTCTGCTGTTACATCCTGTCTTATCCCCCAGAGCTGCACTCACTATTCTCCTGTTAAATCACGTCTTATCCTCCAGAGCTGCACTCACTATTCTGCTGTTAAATTATGTCTTATCCTCCAGAGCTGCACTCACTATTCTGCTGTTACATCATGTCTTATCCTCCAGAGCTGCACTCACTATTCTGCTGTTACATCATATCTTATCCTCCAGAGCTGCATTCACTATTCTGCTGTTACATCATATCTTATCCCCCAGAGCTGCACTCACTATTCTGCTGTTACATTATGTCTTATCCTCCAGAGCTGCACTCACTATTCTGCTGTTACATCATGTCTTATCCTCCAGAGCTGCACTCACTATTCTGCTGTTACATCATGTCTTATCCTCCATAGCTGCACTCACTATTCTGCTGTTACATCATGTCTTATCCTCCAGAGCTGCACTCACTATTCTGCTGTTACATCCTGTCTTATCCCCCAGAGCTGCACTCACTATTCTCCTGTTAAATCACGTCTTATCCTCCAGAGCTGCACTCACTATTCTGCTGTTAAATTATGTCTTATTCTCCAGAGCTGCACTCACTATTCTGCTGTTACATCATGTCTTATCCTCCAGAGCTGCACTCACTATTCTGCTGTTACATCATATCTTATCCTCCAGAGCTGCATTCACTATTCTGCTGTTACATCATATCTTATCCCCCAGAGCTGCACTCACTATTCTGCTGTTACATTATGTCTTATCCTCCAGAGCTGCACTCACTATTCTGCTGTTACATCATGTCTTATCCTCCAGAGCTGCACTCACTATTCTGCTGTTACATCCTTTCTTATCCTCCAGAGCTGCACTCACTATTCTGCTGTTACATCATGTCTTATCCTCCAGAGCTGCACTCACTATTCTGCTGTTACATCATGTCTTATCCTCCAGAGCTGCACTCACTATTCTGCTGTTACATCATGTCTTATCCTCCAGAGCTGCACTCACTATTCTGCTGTTACATTATGTCTTATCCTCCAGAGCTGCACTCACTATTCTGCTGTTACATCATGTCTTATCCTCCAGAGCTGCACTCACTATTCTGCTGTTACATCATGTCTTATCCTCCAGAGCTGCACTCACTATTCTGCTGTTACATCATGTCTTATCCTCCATAGCTGCACTCACTATTCTGCTGTTACATCATGTCTTATCCTCCAGAGCTGCACTCACTATTCTGCTGTTACATCCTGTCTTATCCCCCAGAGCTGCACTCACTATTCTCCTGTTAAATCACGTCTTATCCTCCAGAGCTGCACTCACTATTCTGCTGTTAAATTATGTCTTATCCTCCAGAGCTGCACTCACTATTCTGCTGTTACATCATGACTTATCCTCCAGAGCTGCACTCACTATTCTGCTGTTACATCATTTCTTATCCTCCAGAGCTGCATTCACTATTCTGCTGCTACATCATATCTTATCCCCCAGAGCTGCACTCACTATTCTGCTGTTACATTATGTCTTATCCTCCAGAGCTGCACTCACTATTCTGCTGTTACATCATGTCTTATCATCCAGAGCTGCACTCACTATTCTGCTGTTACATCCCGTCTTATCCTCCAGAGCTGCACTCACTATTCTGCTGTTACCTCAAATCTTATCCTCCAGAGCTGCACTCACTATTCTGCTGTTACCTCAAATCTTATCCTCCAGAGCTGCACTCACTATTCTGCTGTTACATCGTGTCTTATCCTCCAGAGCTGCACTCACTATTCTGCTGTTACATCATGTCTTATCCTCCAGAGCTGCACTCACTATTCTGCTGTTACATCATGTCTTATCCTCCAGAGCTGCACTCACTATTCTGCTGTTACATCCTTTCTTATCCTCCAGAGCTGCACTCACTATTCTGCTGTTACATCATGTCTTATCCTCCAGAGCTGTACTCACTATTCTGCTGTTACATCATGTCTTATCCTCCAGAGCTGCACTCACTATTCTGCTGTTACATCATGTCTTATCCTCCAGAGCTGCACTCACTATTCTGCTGTTACATCATGTCTTATCCTCCATAGCTGCACTCACTATTCTGCTGTTACATCATGTCTTATCCTCCAGAGCTGCACTCACTATTCTGCTGTTACATCCTGTCTTATCCCCCAGAGCTGCACTCACTATTCTCCTGTTAAATCACGTCTTATCCTCCAGAGCTGCACTCACTATTCTGCTGTTAAATTATGTCTTATTCTCCAGAGCTGCACTCACTATTCTGCTGTTACATCATGTCTTATCCTCCAGAGCTGCACTCACTATTCTGCTGTTACATCATATCTTATCCTCCAGAGCTGCATTCACTATTCTGCTGTTACATCATATCTTATCCCCCAGAGCTGCACTCACTATTCTGCTGTTACATTATGTCTTATCCTCCAGAGCTGCACTCACTATTCTGCTGTTACATCATGTCTTATCCTCCAGAGCTGCACTCACTATTCTGCTGTTACATCATGTCTTATCCTCCAGAGCTACACTCACTATTCTGCTGTTACATCATGTCTTATCCTCCAGAGCTGCACTCACTATTCTGCTGTTACATCCTGTCTTATCCCCCAGAGCTGCACTCACTATTCTCCTGTTAAATCACGTCTTATCCTCCAGAGCTGCACTCACTATTCTGCTGTTAAATTATGTCTTATCCTCCAGAGCTGCACTCACTATTCTGCTGTTACATCATGACTTATCCTCCAGAGCTGCACTCACTATTCTGCTGTTACATCATTTCTTATCCTCCAGAGCTGCATTCACTATTCTGCTGTTACATCATATCTTATCCCCCAGAGCTGCACTCACTATTCTGCTGTTACATTATGTCTTATCCTCCAGAGCTGCACTCACTATTCTGCTGTTACATCATGTCTTATCATCCAGAGCTGCACTCACTATTCTGCTGTTACATCCCGTCTTATCCTCCAGAGCTGCACTCACTATTCTGCTGTTACCTCAAATCTTATCCTCCAGAGCTGCACTCACTATTCTGCTGTTACATCGTGTCTTATCCTCCAGAGCTGCACTCACTATTCTGCTGTTACATCATGTCTTATCCTCCAGAGCTGCACTCACTATTCTGCTGTTACATCATGTCTTATCCTCCAGAGCTGCACTCACTATTCTGCTGTTACATCCTTTCTTATCCTCCAGAGCTGCACTCACTATTCTGCTGTTACATCATGTCTTATCCTCCAGAGCTGTACTCACTATTCTGCTGTTACATCATGTCTTATCCTCCAGAGCTGCACTCACTATTCTGCTGTTACATCATGTCTTATCCTCCAGAGCTGCACTCACTATTCTGCTGTTACATCATGTCTTATCCTCCATAGCTGCACTCACTATTCTGCTGTTACATCATGTCTTATCCTCCAGAGCTGCACTCACTATTCTGCTGTTACATCCTGTCTTATCCCCCAGAGCTGCACTCACTATTCTCCTGTTAAATCACGTCTTATCCTCCAGAGCTGCACTCACTATTCTGCTGTTAAATTATGTCTTATTCTCCAGAGCTGCACTCACTATTCTGCTGTTACATCATGTCTTATCCTCCAGAGCTGCACTCACTATTCTGCTGTTACATCATATCTTATCCTCCAGAGCTGCATTCACTATTCTGCTGTTACATCATATCTTATCCCCCAGAGCTGCACTCACTATTCTGCTGTTACATTATGTCTTATCCTCCAGAGCTGCACTCACTATTCTGCTGTTACATCATGTCTTATCCTCCAGAGCTGCACTCACTATTCTGCTGTTACATCCTGTCTTATCCCCCAGAGCTGCACTCACTATTCTCCTGTTAAATCACGTCTTATCCTCCAGAGCTGCACTCACTATTCTGCTGTTAAATTATGTCTTATTCTCCAGAGCTGCACTCACTATTCTGCTGTTACATCATGTCTTATCCTCCAGAGCTGCACTCACTATTCTGCTGTTACATCATATCTTATCCTCCAGAGCTGCATTCACTATTCTGCTGTTACATCATATCTTATCCCCCAGAGCTGCACTCACTATTCTGCTGTTACATTATGTCTTATCCTCCAGAGCTGCACTCACTATTCTGCTGTTACATCATGTCTTATCCTCCAGAGCTGCACTCACTATTCTGCTGTTACATCCTTTCTTATCCTCCAGAGCTGCACTCACTATTCTGCTGTTACATCATGTCTTATCCTCCAGAGCTGCACTCACTATTCTGCTGTTACATCATGTCTTATCCTCCAGAGCTGCACTCACTATTCTGCTGTTACATCATGTCTTATCCTCCAGAGCTGCACTCACTATTCTGCTGTTACATTATGTCTTATCCTCCAGAGCTGCACTCACTATTCTGCTGTTACATCCCGTCTTATCCTCCAGAGCTGCACTCACTATTCTGCTGTTACCTCATATCTTATCCTCCAGAGCTGCACTCGCTATTCTGCTGTTACATCGTGTCTTATCCTCCAGAGCTGCACTCACTATTCTGCTGTTACATCATGTCCTATCCTCCAGAGCTGCACTCACTATTCTGCTGTTACATCATGTCTTATCCTCCAGAGCTGCACTCACTATTCTGCTGTTACATCCCGTCTTATCCTCCAGAGCTGCACTCACTATTCTGCTGTTACCTCATATCTTATCCTCCACAGCTACACTCACTATTCTGCTGTTACATCGTGTCTTATCCTCCAGAGCTGCACTCACTATTCTGCTGTTACATCGTGTCTTATCCTCCAGAGCTGCACTCACTATTCTGCTGTTACATCATATCTTATCCTCCAGAGCTGCACTCACTATTCTGCTGTTACATCATATCTTATCCCCCAGAGCTGCACTCACTATTCTCCTGTTAAATCACGTCTTATCCTCCAGAGCTGCACTCACTATTCTGCTGTTAAATTATGTCTTATCCTCCAGAGCTGCACTCACTATTCTGCTGTTACATCATATCTTATCCTCCAGAGCTGCACTCACTATTCTGCTGTTACATCCCGTCTTATCCTCCAGAGCTTCACTCACTATTCTGCTGTTACCTCATATCTTATCCTCCAGAGCTGCACTCACTATTCTGCTGTTACATCATATCTTATCCTCCAGAGCTGCACTCACTATTCTGCTGTTACATCATATCTTATCCTCCAGAGCTGCACTCACTATTCTGCTGTTACATCATATCTTATCCTCCAGAGCTGCACTCACTATTCTACTGTTACATCATGTCTTATCCTCCAGAGCTGCACTCACTATTCTGCTGTTACATCCTGTCTTATCCTCCAGAGCTGCACTCACTATTCTGCTGTTACATCATATCTTATCCTCCAGAGCTGCACTCACTATTCTGCTGTTACATCATATCTTATCCTCCAGAGCTGCACTCACTATTCTGCTGGTACATCATATCTTATCCCCCAGAGCTGCACTCACTATTCTGCTGTTACCTCATATCTTATCCTGCAGAGCTGCACTCACTATTCTGCTGTTCCATCACGTCTTATCCTCCAGAGCTGCACTCACTATTCTCCTGTTACATCATGTCTTATCCTCCAGAGCTGCACTCACTATTCTGCTGTTACATCAGCTCCTATCCTCCAGAGCTGCACTCACTATTCTGCTGTTACATCAGCTCCTATCCTCCAGAGCTGCACTCACTATTCTGCTGTTACATCATGTCTTATCCTCCAGAGCTGCACTCACTATTCTGCTGTTACCTCATATCTTATCCTCCAGAGCTGCACTCACTATTCTGCTGTTACCTCATATCTTATCCTTCACAGCTGCACTCACTATTCTGCTGTTACCTCATATCTTATCCCCCAGAGTTGCACTCACTATTCTGCTGTTACATCAGGTCTTATCCTCCAGAGCTGCACTCACTATTCTGCTGTTACCTCATGTCTTATCCTCCAGAGCTGCACTCACTATTCTGCTGTTACATCAGGTCTTATCCTCCAGAGCTGCACTCACTATTCTGCTGTTACCTCATGTCTTATCCTCCAGAGCTGCACTCACTATTCTGCTGTTACATCAGGTCTTATCCTCCAGAGCTGCACTCACTATTCTGCTGTTACATCATGTCTTATCCCCCAGAGCTGCACTCACTATTCTGCTGTTACCTCATATCTTATCCTCCAGAGCTGCACTCACTATTCTGCTGTTACATCATGTCTTATCCTCCAGAGCTGCACTCACTATTCTGCTGTTACCTCATATCTTATCCTCCAGAGCTGCACTCACTATTCTGCTGTTACATCCTGTCTTATCCTCCAGAGCTGCACTCACTATTCTGCTGTTACATCATGTCTTATCCTCCAGAGCTGCACTCACTATTCTGCTGTTACATCACGTCTTATCCTCCAGAGCTGCACTCACTATTCTGCTGTTACCTCATATCTTATCCTCCAGAGCTGCACTCGCTATTCTGCTGTTACATCAGGTCTTATCCTCCAGAGCTGCACTCACTATTCTGCTGTTACATCATGTCTTATCCCCCAGAGCTGCACTCACTATTCTGCTGTTACCTCATATCTTATCCTCCAGAGCTGCACTCACTATTCTGCTGTTACATCATGTCTTATCCTCCAGAGCTGCACTCACTATTCTGCTGTTACCTCATATCTTATCCTCCAGAGCTGCACTCACTATTCTGCTGTTACATCCTGTCTTATCCTCCAGAGCTGCACTCACTATTCTGCTGTTACATCCTGTCTTATCCTCCAGAGCTGCACTCACTATTCTGCTGTTACATCATGTCTTATCCTCCAGAGCTGCACTCACTATTCTGCTGTTACATCATGTCTTATCCTCCAGAGCTGCACTCACTATTCTGCTGTTACATCATGTCTTATCCTCCAGAGCTGCACTCACTATTCTGCTGTTACCTCATATCTTATCCTCCACAGCTGCACTCACTATTCTGCTGTTACCTCATATCTTATCCTGGCTCCTGTCCTAGTCTGTGGCCCCAGGGACCCCGTTTATCCCTGCTTTGCGCCATTTACACCCCAGATAGGACCCACTTTACCAGCTCTTTCTGACATCATCAGGAGGTGGGATTATGATGTCACATGTGTCATTTGTTGGCAGATGGCGGACATCCGTCTGGAGTACGAGCTGAGGATCCGGGGCCTGATGCCGGCCGCCATGCGCCATGAGCTGGAGGACACCATCACATCTCTGAAATCTCAGGTAAGGATCATGTGACCAGGCAGGCTCCGCCTCTAGCACCCATAGGTCACAGCCCCCCGGGCAGCTGTATCATACCAGGGGGGGCACTTACTTTATTACTATTTGCCATTCAGTTGTCATTTCATGTTCCATGTAGACCAGAGTTTCCCAACTAGGGGGCCTCCTGCTGTTGTAAAACTACAACTCCCAGCATGCCCGGACAACCTCTGGCTGTCTGGGCACCCTGGTTGGGAATCTGTGATGTAGACGCTGAAGCAGCAGGGGATGCTGGGAGATATGCAGTGTGTGTCCTGACCCCTAGGTGGCGTGTCACCTCTCCTCCCTGTACAGGTGCACTTCCTCCAGAAGAGGGCGCAGGTGCTGCAGGACGACCTCACCCTATCTCAGAGTAGAAGGTAAGTCACATGACCACTGGAAATGTCCTCATAGTCATTGTGTGGTTTGGGGTTAAAGATCTCTGCTTGCTGTCAGTGAAAACCATTTACTTCTCACATCTGAGGGTTTGTTACAGTGTATCCGTTTACATAAAAACCCAGAAGCACAATACAAGGTAACAAATTCCAGCTGTGCGAGCAGGATCAGGACACTGACACATTGTAGCGGAGGGATCACATGACGTTGTCTTAGTACCGGGCGCTCCCATTTATTTTATCACCCAAAGTGCACGAAAAAGAACAAACGTGTCACACTACAAAGGATGCGACAGGAGAGAAGCCCCCGGCAAAAAGGCCCAACCTACTGAGGGGCCACAAATGCCCCTGGACCGTAAATAATGGCGTCTCAACCAAAGCCAAGATGTCGGGGTGCAGGGAGGGGACGAAACGCCCCCATATCCCAGCCGGAACCGCACCCCTTCTCATTCATTTCAGTGACTTTACATCATACAGTGACTATACATCATTCAGTGATTATACATCATACAGTGATTATACATAGTGATTATACATCATACAGTGACTATATATAGTGATTATACATCATACAGTGATTATACATAGTGATTATACATCATACAGTGACTATACATCATACAGTGATTATACATCATACAGTGATTATACATAGTGATTATACATCATACAGTGACTATACATCATACAGTGATTATACATCATACAGTGATTATACATAGTGATTATACATCATACAGTGACTATATATAGTGATTATACATCATACAGTGATTATACATAGTGATTATACATCATACAGTGACTATACATCATACAGTGATTATACATCATACAGTGACTATACATCATACAGTGACTATACATCATTCAGTGATTATACATCATACAGTGATTATACATAGTGATTATACATCATACAGTGACTATATATAGTGATTATACATCATACAGTGATTATACATAGTGATTATACATCATACAGTGACTATACATCATACAGTGATTATACATCATACAGTGATTATACATAGTGATTATACATCATACAGTGACTATATATAGTGATTATACATCATACAGTGATTATACATAGTGATTATACATCATACAGTGACTATACATCATACAGTGATTATACATCATACAGTGATTATACATAGTGATTATACATCATACAGTGATTATACATCATACAGTGATTATACATCATACAGTGATTATACATCATACAGTGATTATACATCATACAGTGACTATACATCATACAGTGACTATACATCATACAGTGATTATACATAGTGATTATACATCATACAGTGATTATACATCATACAGTGACTATACATCATACAGTGACTATACATCATTCAGTGATTATACATCATACAGTGATTATACATCATACAGTGACTATACATCATACAGTGACTATACATCATTCAGTGATTATACATCATACAGTGATTATACATAGTGATTATACATCATACAGTGACTATATATAGTGATTATACATCATACAGTGATTATACATAGTGATTATACATCATACAGTGATTATACATCATACAGTGACTATACATCATACAGTGATTATACATCATACAGTGATTATACATAGTGATTATACATCATACAGTGATTATACATCATACAGTGACTATACATCATACAGTGATTATACATCATACAGTGATTATACATAGTGATTATACATCATACAGTGATTATACATCATACAGTGACTATACATCATACAGTGACTATACATCATACAGTGATTATACATCATACAGTGACTATACATCATACAGTGACTATACATCATACAGTGACTATACATCATACAGTGATTATACATCATACAGTGATTATACATCATACAGTGATTATACATCATACAGTGATTATACATCATACAGTGATTATACATCATACAGTGACTATACATCATACAGTGATTATACATCATACAGTGATTATACATCATACAGTGATTATACATCATACAGTGACTATACATCATACAGTGATTATACATAGTGATTATACATCATACAGTGATTATACATCATACAGTGATTATACATCATACAGTGACTATACATAGTGATTATACATCATACAGTGATTATACATCATACAGTGACTATACATCATACAGTGACTATACATCATACAGTGATTATACATCATACAGTGATTATACATCATACAGTGACTATACATCATACAGTGATTATACATAGTGACTATACATCATACAGTGACTATACATCATACAGTGACTATACATAGTGATTATACATCATACAGTGATTATACATCATACAGTGACTATATATAGTGATTATACATCATACAGTGATTATACATAGTGATTATACATCATACAGTGACTATACATCATACAGTGATTATACATCATACAGTGATTATACATAGTGATTATACATCATACAGTGATTATACATCATACAGTGATTATACATCATACAGTGATTATACATCATACAGTGATTATACATCATACAGTGACTATACATCATACAGTGACTATACATCATACAGTGATTATACATAGTGATTATACATCATACAGTGATTATACATCATACAGTGACTATACATCATACAGTGACTATACATCATTCAGTGATTATACATCATACAGTGATTATACATCATACAGTGACTATACATCATACAGTGACTATACATCATTCAGTGATTATACATCATACAGTGATTATACATAGTGATTATACATCATACAGTGACTATATATAGTGATTATACATCATACAGTGATTATACATAGTGATTATACATCATACAGTGATTATACATCATACAGTGACTATACATCATACAGTGATTATACATCATACAGTGATTATACATAGTGATTATACATCATACAGTGATTATACATCATACAGTGACTATACATCATACAGTGATTATACATCATACAGTGATTATACATAGTGATTATACATCATACAGTGATTATACATCATACAGTGACTATACATCATACAGTGACTATACATCATACAGTGATTATACATCATACAGTGACTATACATCATACAGTGACTATACATCATACAGTGACTATACATCATACAGTGATTATACATCATACAGTGATTATACATCATACAGTGATTATACATCATACAGTGATTATACATCATACAGTGATTATACATCATACAGTGACTATACATCATACAGTGATTATACATCATACAGTGATTATACATCATACAGTGATTATACATCATACAGTGACTATACATCATACAGTGATTATACATAGTGATTATACATCATACAGTGATTATACATCATACAGTGATTATACATCATACAGTGACTATACATAGTGATTATACATCATACAGTGATTATACATCATACAGTGACTATACATCATACAGTGACTATACATCATACAGTGATTATACATCATACAGTGATTATACATCATACAGTGACTATACATCATACAGTGATTATACATAGTGACTATACATCATACAGTGACTATACATCATTCAGTGATTATACATCATACAGTGATTATACATAGTGATTATACATCATACAGTGACTATACATCATACAGTGATTATACATCATACAGTGATTATACATCATACAGTGACTATACATCATACAGTGATTATACATCATACAGTGATTATACATCATACAGTGATTATACATAGTGATTATACATCATACAGTGATTATACATCATACAGTGACTATACATCATACAGTGATTATACATCATACAGTGACTATATATAGTGATTATACATCATACAGTGATTATACATAGTGATTATACATCATACAGTGACTATACATCATACAGTGATTATACATCATACAGTGATTATACATAGTGATTATACATCATACAGTGATTATACATCATACAGTGATTATACATAGTGATTATACATCATACAGTGACTATACATCATACAGTGATTATACATCATACAGTGACTATATATAGTGATTATACATCATACAGTGATTATACATAGTGATTATACATCATACAGTGACTATACATCATACAGTGATTATACATCATACAGTGATTATACATAGTGATTATACATCATACAGTGATTATACATCATACAGTGACTATACATCATACAGTGACTATACATCATACAGTGATTATACATCATACAGTGACTATACATCATACAGTGACTATACATCATACAGTGACTATACATCATACAGTGATTATACATCATACAGTGATTATACATCATACAGTGACTATACATCATACAGTGATTATACATAGTGATTATACATCATACAGTGATTATACATCATACAGTGATTATACATCATACAGTGATTATACATCATACAGTGATTATACATCATACAGTGATTATACATAGTGATTATACATCATACAGTGATTATACATCATACAGTGACTATACATCATACAGTGACTATACATCATACAGTGATTATACATCATACAGTGACTATACATCATACAGTGACTATACATCATACAGTGACTATACATCATACAGTGATTATACATCATACAGTGATTATACATCATACAGTGACTATACATCATACAGTGATTATACATAGTGATTATACATCATACAGTGATTATACATCATACAGTGATTATACATCATACAGTGACTATACATAGTGATTATACATCATACAGTGATTATACATCATACAGTGATTATACATCATACAGTGACTATACATCATACAGTGATTATACATCATACAGTGACTATACATCATACAGTGATTATACATCATACAGTGATTATACATCATACAGTGACTATACATCATACAGTGACTATACATCATACAGTGACTATACATCATACAGTGATTATACATCATACAGTGACTATACATCATACAGTGACTATACATCATACAGTGACTATACATCATACAGTGATTATACATCATACAGTGATTATACATCATACAGTGACTATACATCATACAGTGATTATACATAGTGATTATACATCATACAGTGATTATACATCATACAGTGATTATACATCATACAGTGATTATACATAGTGATTATACATCATACAGTGATTATACATAGTGATTATACATCATACAGTGATTATACATCATACAGTGACTATACATCATACAGTGATTATACATCATACAGTGGCTCCAGTCGGCGATGATGATGATGGTGGTGGTGGTGATGATGGTGATAAAGATGATGATGCTGATGATGATGATGGTGGTGGGGATGATGATGGTAGGGATGGTGATGATGATGATGATGATGGTGTTTATGGATGATGATGATGATAATAGAGTACTAGTCGCTGTCTTTTCTTTTTGCAGGTGATGACTTCTGGAAGGCGTCAGCGCAGGCAGAGGACCCGGCGCACCATGCAGTGAGCACTGTACATATTATAATAAACATTCCAGCCAATCAGGAGTTGTATTTATTATTATTAATGCCCCTCCCCCAACATCATGTCCGCACTTTATATCTCACATTAAACTTTATTTTATATAACTTGTGTTTGTCTTCATTCCACAAACTACACATAAAAGGCCCCGGCCCATCCCACATCCCTGATCACATGATCCTCCCACATCCCTGATCACATGATCCTCCCACATCCCTGATCACATGATCCTCCCACATCCCTGATCACATGATCCTCCCACATCCCTTATCACATGATCCTCCCACATCCCTGATCACATGATCCTCCCACATCCCTGATCACATGATCCTCCCACATCCCCGATCACATGATCTCCCACATCCCGATCACATGATCCTCCCACATCCCCGATCACATGATCCTCCCACATCCCTGATCACATGATCCTCCACATCCCTGATCACATGATCCTCCCACATCCCTGATCAC
>NW_026608148.1:0-85375 GCF_029499605.1 Hyla sarda | reverse complement strand
TAAATAAATAGTAAAACTCTACATATACACTACACTAACCCTAAATAAAGAGTAAACACTGCATATACACTACACTAACCCTAAATAAAGAGTAAAACACTGCATATACACTACACTAACCCTAAATAAAGAGTAAAACACTGCATATACACTACACTAACCCTAAATAAAGAGTAAAACACTACATATACACTACACTAACCCTAAATAAAGAGTAAACACTGCATATACACTACACTAACCCTAAATAAAGAGTAAAACACTGCATATACACTACACTAACCCTAAATAAAGAGTAAACACTGCATATACACTACAATAACCCTAAATAAAGAGTGAACACTACATATACACTACACTAACCCTAAATAAATAGTAAAACTCTACATATACACTACACTAACCCTAAATAAAGAGTGAACACTACATATACACTACACTAACCCTAAATAAATAGTAAAACTCTACATATACACTACACTAACCCTAAATAAAGAGTAAACACTGCATATACACTACACTAACCGTAAATAAAGATTAAAACACTGCATATACACTACACTAACCCTAAATAAAGAGTAAACACTGCATATACACTACAATAACCCTTAATAGAGAGTGAACACTACATATACACTACACTAACCCTAAATAAATAGTAAAACTCTACATATACACTACACTAACCCTAAATAAAGAGTAAACACTGCATATACACTACACTAACCCTAAATAAAGAGTAAAACACTGCATATACACTACACTAACCCTAAATAAAGAGTAAAACACTGCATATACACTACACTAACCCTAAAAAAAGAGTAAAACACTGCATATACACTACACTAACCCTAAATAAAGAGTAAAACACTGCATATACACTACACTAACCCTAAATAAAGAGTAAAACACTGCATTTACACTACACTAACCCTAAATAAAGAGTAAAACACTGCATATACACTACACTAACCCTAAATAAAGAGTAAAACACTACATATACACTACACTTACCCTAAATAAAGAGTAAAACACTACATATACACTACACTACACTAACCCTAAATAAAGAGTAAACACTACATATACACTACACTAACCCTAAATAAAGAGTAAAACACTGCATATACACTACACTAACACATAATAAAGAGTAAAACACTACATATACACTACACTAACCCTAAATAAAGAGTAAAACACTACATATACACTACACTAACCCTAAATAAAGAGTAAAACACTACATATACACTACACTAACCCTAAATAAAGAGTAAAACACTTCATATACACTACACTAACCCTAAATAAAGAGTAAACACTGCATATACACTACACTAACACATAATAAAGAGTAAAACACTACATATACACTACACTAACCCTAAATAAAGAGTAAAACACTACATATACACTACACTAACCCTAAATAAAGAGTAAAACACTACATATACACTACACTAACCCTAAATAAAGAGTAAAACACTGCATATACACTACACTAACCCTAAATAAAGAGTAAAACACTACATATACACTACACTAACCCTAAATAAAGAGTAAACACTACATATACACTACACTAACCCTAAATAAAGAGTAAAACACAACATATACACTACACTAACCCTAAATAAAGAGTAAAACTCTACATATACACTACACTAACCCTAAATAAAGAGTAAACACTGCATATACACTACACTAACCCTAAATAAAGAGTAAAACACTGCATATACACTACACTAACCCTAAATAAAGAGTAAAACACTGCATATACACTACACTAACCCTAAATAAAGAGTAAAATACTACATATACACTACACTAACCCTAAATAAAGTGTAAACACTGCATATACACTACACTAACCCTAAATAAAGAGTAAAACACTGCATATACACTACACTAACCCTAAATAAAGAGTAAACACTGCATATACACTACACTAACCCTAAATAAAGAGTGAACACTACATATACACTACACTAACCCTAAATAAATAGTAAAACTCTACATATACACTACACTAACCCTAAATAAAGAGTAAAACACTACATATACACTACACTAACCCTAAATAAATAGTAAAACTCTACATATACACTACACTAACCCTAAATAAAGAGTAAAACAGTACATATACACTACACTAACCCTAAATAAAGAGTAAAACACTGCATATACACAACACTAACCCTAAATAAAGAGTAAAACACTACATATACACTACACTAACCCTAAATAAAGAGTAAACACTGCATATACACTACACTAACCCTAAATAAAGAGTAAACACTGCATATACACTACAATAACCCTAAATAAAGAGTGAACACTACATATACACTACACTAACCCTAAATAAATAGTAAAACTCTACATATACACTACACTAACCCTAAATAAAGAGTAAAACACTACATATACACTACACTAACCCTAAATAAAGAGTAAACACTGCATATACACTACACTAACCCTAAATAAAGAGTAAAACACTACATATACACTACACTAACCCTAAATAAAGAGTAAAACACTGCATATACACTACACTAACCCTAAATAAAGAGTAAACACTGCATATACACTACACTAACCCTAAATAAAGAGTAAACACTGCATATACACTACACTAACCCTAAATAAAGAGTAAAACACTGCATATACACTACACTAACCCTAAGTAAAGAGTAAACACTGCATATACACTACAATAACCCTAAATAAAGAGTGAACACTACATATACACTACACTAACCCTAAATAAATAGTAAAACTCTACATATACACTACACTAACCCTAAATAAAGAGTAAACACTGCATATACACTACACTAACCCTAAATAAAGAGTAAACACTGCATATACACTACACTAACCGTAAATAAAGATTAAAACACTGCATATACACTACAGTAACCCTAAATAAAGAGTAAACACTGCATATACACTACAATAACCCTAAATAGAGAGTGAACACTACATATACACTACACTAACCCTAAATAAATAGTAAAACTCTACATATACACTACACTAACCCTAAATAAAGAGTAAAACACTGCATATACACAACACTAACCCTAAATAAAGAGTAAAACACTACATATACACTACACTAACCCTAAATAAAGAGTAAACACTGCATATACACTACACTAACCCTAAATAAAGAGTAAAACACTGCATATACACTACACTAACCCTAAATAAAGAGTAAAACACTACATATACACTACAATAACCCTAAATAAAGAGTGAACACTACATATACACTACACTAACCCTAAATAAAGAGTAAAACACTACATATACACTACACTAACCCTAAATAAAGAGTAAAACTCTACATATACACTACACTAACCCTAAATAAAGAGTAAAACAGTACATATACACTACACTAACCCTAAATAAAGAGTAAAACACTGCATATACACAACACTAACCCTAAATAAAGAGTAAACACTACATATACACTACACTAACCCTAAATAAAGAGTAAACACTGCATATACACTACACTAACCCTAAATAAAGAGTAAAACACTGCATATACACTACACTAACCCTAAATAAAGAGTAAACACTGCATATACACTACAATAACCCTAAATAAAGAGTGAACACTACATATACACTACACTAACCCTAAATAAATAGTAAAACTCTACATATACACTACACTAACCCTAAATAAAGAGTAAAACACTACATATACACTACACGAACCCTAAATAAAGAGTAAACACTGCATATACACTACACTAACCCTAAATAAAGAGTAAACACTGCATATACACTACACTAACCGTAAATAAAGATTAAAACACTGCATATACACTACACTAACCCTAAATAAAGAGTAAACACTGCATATACACTACAATAACCCTAAATAGAGAGTGAACACTACATATACACTACACTAACCCTAAATAAATAGTAAAACTCTACATATACACTACACTAACCCTAAATAAAGAATAAACACTGCATATACACTACACTAACCCTAAATAAAGAGTAAAACACCTGCATATACACTACACTAACCCTAAATAAAGAGTAAAACACTGCATATACACTACACTAACCCTAAATAAAGAGTAAACACTGCATATACACTACACTAACCCTAAATAAAGAGTAAAACACTACATATACACTACACTAACCCTAAATAAAGAGTAAAACACTACATATACACTACACTAACCCTAAATAAAGAGTAAACACTGCATATACACTACACTAACCCTAAATAAAGAGTAAAACACTGCATATACACTACACTAACCCTAAATAAAGAGTAAACACTGCATATACACTACAATAACCCTAAATAAAGAGTGAACACTACATATACACTACACTAACCCTAAATAAATAGTAAAACTCTACATATACACTACACTAACCCTAAATAAAGAGTAAAACACTGCATATACACTACACTAACCCTAAATAAAGAGTAAAACACTACATATACACTACAATAACCCTAAATAAAGAGTGAACACTACATATACACTACACTAACCCTAAATAAAGAGTAAAACACTACATATACACTACACTAACCCTAAATAAAGAGTAAAACTCTACATATACACTACACTAACCCTAAATAAAGAGTAAAACAGTACATATACACTACACTAACCCTAAATAAAGAGTAAAACACTGCATATACACAACACTAACCCTAAATAAAGAGTAAACACTACATATACACTACACTAACCCTAAATAAAGAGTAAACACTGCATATACACTACACTAACCCTAAATAAAGAGTAAAACACTGCATATACACTACACTAACCCTAAATAAAGAGTAAACACTGCATATACACTACAATAACCCTAAATAAAGAGTGAACACTACATATACACTACACTAACCCTAAATAAATAGTAAAACTCTACATATACACTACACTAACCCTAAATAAAGAGTAAAACACTACATATACACTACACGAACCCTAAATAAAGAGTAAACACTGCATATACACTACACTAACCCTAAATAAAGAGTAAACACTGCATATACACTACACTAACCGTAAATAAAGATTAAAACACTGCATATACACTACTAACCCCTAAATAAAGAGTAAACACTGCATATACACTACAATAACCCTAAATAGAGAGTGAACACTACATATACACTACACTAACCCTAAATAAATAGTAAAACTCTACATATACACTACACTAACCCTAAATAAAGAATAAACACTGCATATACACTACACTAACCCTAAATAAAGAGTAAAACACTGCATATACACTACACTAACCCTAAATAAAGAATAAACACTGCATATACACTACACTAACCGTAAATAAAGATTAAAACACTGCATATACACTACACTAACCCTAAATAAAGAGTAAACACTGCATATACACTACAATAACCCTTAATATAGAGTGAACACTACATATACACTACACTAACCCTAAATAAATAGTAAAACTCTACATATACACTACACTAACCCTAAATAAAGAGTAAACACTGCATATACACTACACTAACCCTAAATAAAGAGTAAAACACTGCATATACACTACACTAACCCTAAATAAAGAGTAAAACACTGCATATACACTACACTAACCCTAAAAAAAGAGTAAAACACTGCATATACACTACACTAACCCTAAATAAAGAGTAAAACACTGCATATACACTACACTAACCCTAAATAAAGAGTAAAACACTGCATATACACTACACTAACCCTAAATAAAGAGTAAAACACTGCATATACACTACACTAACCCTAAATAAAGAGTAAAACACTACATATACACTACACTTACCCTAAATAAAGAGTAAAACACTACATATACACTACACTACACTAACCCTAAATAAAGAGTAAACACTACATATACACTACACTAACCCTAAATAAAGAGTAAAACACTACATATACACTACACTAACCCTAAATAAAGAGTAAAACACTGCATATACACTACACTAACACATAATAAAGAGTAAAACACTACATATACACTACACTAACCCTAAATAAAGAGTAAAACACTACATATACACTACACTAACCCTAAATAAAGAGTAAAACACTGCATATACACTACACTAACCCTAAATAAAGAGTAAAACACTACATATACACTACACTAACCCTAAATAAAGAGTAAAACACAACATATACACTACACTAACCCTAAATAAAGAGTAAAACTCTACATATACACTACACTAACCCTAAATAAAGAGTAAACACTGCATATACACTACACTAACCCTAAATAAAGAGTAAAACACTGCATATACACTACACTAACCCTAAATAAAGAGTAAAACACTGCATATACACTACACTAACCCTAAATAAAGAGTAAAACACTACATATACACTACACTAACCCTAGATAAAGAGTAAACACTGCATATACACTACACTAACCCTAAATAAAGAGTAAAACACTGCATATACACTACACTAACCCTAAATAAAGAGTAAACACTGCATATACACTACACTAACCCTAAATAAAGAGTGAACACTACATATACACTACACTAACCCTAAATAAATAGTAAAACTCTACATATACACTACACTAACCCTAAATAAAGAGTAAAACACTACATATACACTACACTAACCCTAAATAAAGAGTAAAACACTGCATATACACTACACTAACCCTAAATAAAGAGTAAAACACTGCATATACACTACACTAACCCTAAATAAAGAGTAAAACACTGCATATACACTACACTAACCCTAAATAAAGAGTAAAACACTACATATACACTACACTTACCCTAAATAAAGAGTAAAACACTACATATACACTACACTACACTAACCCTAAATAAAGAGTAAACACTACATATACACTACACTAACCCTAAATAAAGAGTAAAACACTACATATACACTACACTAACCCTAAATAAAGAGTAAAACACTACATATACACTACACTAACCCTAAATATAGAGTAAAACACTACATATACACTACACTAACCCTAAATAAAGAGTAAAACACTACATATACACTACACTAACCCTAAATAAAGAGTAAAACACTACATATACACTACACTAACCCTAAATAAAGAGTAAAACACAACATATACACTACACTAACCCTAAATAAAGAGTAAAACTCTACATATACACTACACTAACCCTAAATAAAGAGTAAACACTGCATATACACTACACTAACCCTAAATAAAGAGTAAAACACTGCATATACACTACACTAACCCTAAATAAAGAGTAAAACACTGCATATACACTACACTAACCCTAAATAAAGAGTAAAACACTACATATACACTACACTAACCCTAAATAAAGAGTAAACACTGCATATACACTACACTAACCCTAAATAAAGAGTAAAACACTGCATATACACTACACTAACCCTAAATAAAGAGTAAACACTGCATATACACTACACTAACCCTAAATAAAGAGTGAACACTACATATACACTACACTAACCCTAAATAAATAGTAAAACTCTACATATACACTACACTAACCCTAAATAAAGAGTAAAACACTACATATACACTACACTAACCCTAAATAAAGAGTAAAACACTGCATATACACTACACTAACCCTAAATAAAGAGTAAAACACTGCATATACACTACACTAACCCTAAATAAAGAGTAAAACACTGCATATACACTACACTAACCCTAAATAAAGAGTAAAACACTGCATATACACTACACTAACCCTAAATAAAGAGTAAAACACTACATATACACTACACTTACCCTAAATAAAGAGTAAAACACTACATATACACTACACTACACTAACCCTAAATAAAGAGTAAACACTACATATACACTACACTAACCCTAAATAAAGAGTAAAACACTACATATACACTACACTAACCCTAAATAAAGAGTAAAACACTACATATACACTACACTAACCCTAATTAAAGAGTAAAACACTACATATACACTACACTAACCCTAAATAAAGAGTAAAACACTACATATACACTACACTAACCCTAAATAAAGAGTAAAACACTACATATACACTACACTAACCCTAAATAAAGAGTAAAACTCTACATATACACTACACTAACCCTAAATAAAGAGTAAAACAGTACATATACACTACGCTAACCCTAAATAAAGAGTAAAACACTGCATATACACTACACTAACCCTAAATAAAGAGTAAAACACTACATATACACTACACTAACCCTAAATAAAGAGTAAAACACAACATATACACTACACTAACCCTAAATAAAGAGTAAAACACTGCATATACACTACACTAACCCTAAATAAAGAGTAAAACACTGCATATACACTACACTAACCCTAAATAAAGAGTAAAACACTACATATACACTACACTTACCCTAAATAAAGAGTAAAACACTACATATACACTACACTACACTAACCCTAAATAAAGAGTAAACACTACATATACACTACACTAACCCTAAATAAAGAGTAAAACACTACATATACACTACACTAACCCTAAATAAAGAGTAAAACACTGCATATACACTACACTAACACATAATAAAGAGTAAAACACTACATATACACTACACTAACCCTAAATAAAGAGTAAAACACTACATATACACTACACTAACCCTAAATAAAGAGTAAAACACTGCATATACACTACACTAACCCTAAATAAAGAGTAAAACACTACATATACACTACACTAACCCTAAATAAAGAGTAAAACACAACATATACACTACACTAACCCTAAATAAAGAGTAAAACTCTACATATACACTACACTAACCCTAAATAAAGAGTAAACACTGCATATACACTACACTAACCCTAAATAAAGAGTAAAACACTGCATATACACTACACTAACCCTAAATAAAGAGTAAAACACTGCATATACACTACACTAACCCTAAATAAAGAGTAAAACACTACATATACACTACACTAACCCTAGATAAAGAGTAAACACTGCATATACACTACACTAACCCTAAATAAAGAGTAAAACACTGCATATACACTACACTAACCCTAAATAAAGAGTAAACACTGCATATACACTACACTAACCCTAAATAAAGAGTGAACACTACATATACACTACACTAACCCTAAATAAATAGTAAAACTCTACATATACACTACACTAACCCTAAATAAAGAGTAAAACACTACATATACACTACACTAACCCTAAATAAAGAGTAAAACACTGCATATACACTACACTAACCCTAAATAAAGAGTAAAACACTGCATATACACTACACTAACCCTAAATAAAGAGTAAAACACTGCATATACACTACACTAACCCTAAATAAAGAGTAAAACACTACATATACACTACACTTACCCTAAATAAAGAGTAAAACACTACATATACACTACACTACACTAACCCTAAATAAAGAGTAAACACTACATATACACTACACTAACCCTAAATAAAGAGTAAAACACTACATATACACTACACTAACCCTAAATAAAGAGTAAAACACTACATATACACTACACTAACCCTAAATATAGAGTAAAACACTACATATACACTACACTAACCCTAAATAAAGAGTAAAACACTACATATACACTACACTAACCCTAAATAAAGAGTAAAACACTACATATACACTACACTAACCCTAAATAAAGAGTAAAACACAACATATACACTACACTAACCCTAAATAAAGAGTAAAACTCTACATATACACTACACTAACCCTAAATAAAGAGTAAACACTGCATATACACTACACTAACCCTAAATAAAGAGTAAAACACTGCATATACACTACACTAACCCTAAATAAAGAGTAAAACACTGCATATACACTACACTAACCCTAAATAAAGAGTAAAACACTACATATACACTACACTAACCCTAAATAAAGAGTAAACACTGCATATACACTACACTAACCCTAAATAAAGAGTAAAACACTGCATATACACTACACTAACCCTAAATAAAGAGTAAACACTGCATATACACTACACTAACCCTAAATAAAGAGTGAACACTACATATACACTACACTAACCCTAAATAAATAGTAAAACTCTACATATACACTACACTAACCCTAAATAAAGAGTAAAACACTACATATACACTACACTAACCCTAAATAAAGAGTAAAACACTGCATATACACTACACTAACCCTAAATAAAGAGTAAAACACTGCATATACACTACACTAACCCTAAATAAAGAGTAAAACACTGCATATACACTACACTAACCCTAAATAAAGAGTAAAACACTGCATATACACTACACTAACCCTAAATAAAGAGTAAAACACTACATATACACTACACTTACCCTAAATAAAGAGTAAAACACTACATATACACTACACTACACTAACCCTAAATAAAGAGTAAACACTACATATACACTACACTAACCCTAAATAAAGAGTAAAACACTACATATACACTACACTAACCCTAAATAAAGAGTAAAACACTACATATACACTACACTAACCCTAATTAAAGAGTAAAACACTACATATACACTACACTAACCCTAAATAAAGAGTAAAACACTACATATACACTACACTAACCCTAAATAAAGAGTAAAACACTACATATACACTACACTAACCCTAAATAAAGAGTAAAACTCTACATATACACTACACTAACCCTAAATAAAGAGTAAAACAGTACATATACACTACGCTAACCCTAAATAAAGAGTAAAACACTGCATATACACTACACTAACCCTAAATAAAGAGTAAAACACTACATATACACTACACTAACCCTAAATAAAGAGTAAACAATGCATATACACTACACTAACCCTAAATAAAGAGTAAACACTACATATACACTACACTAACCCTAAATAAAGAGTAAACACTACATATACACTACACTAACCCTAAATAAAGAGTAAAACACTACATATACACTACACTAACCCTAAATAAAGAGTAAAACACTGCATATACACTACACTACACTAACCCTAAATAAAGGGTAAAACACTACATATACACTACACTACACTAACACATAATAAAGGGTAAAACACTACATATACACTACACTAACCCTAAATATAGGGTAAAACACTACATATACACTACACTAACCCTAAATAAAGAGTAAAACACTGCATATACACTACACTAACCCTTATTAAAGAGTAAAACACTACATATACACTACACTAACCCTAAATAAAGAGTAAACACTGCATATACACTACACTAACCCTAAATAAAGAGTAAAACACTGCATATACACTACACTAACCCTAAATAAAGAGTAAAACACTACATATACACTACAATAACCCTAAATAAAGAGTGAACACTACATATACACTACACTAACCCTAAATAAATAGTAAAACTCTACATATACACTACACTAACCCTAAATAAAGAGTAAAACACTACATATACACTACACTAACCCTAAATAAAGAGTAAACACTGCATATACACTACACTAACCCTAAATAAAGAGTAAAACACTACATATACACTACACTAACCGTAAATAAATAGTAAAACACTACATATACACTACACTAACCGTAAATAAAGAGTAAAACACTGCATATACACTACACTAACCCTAAATAAAGAGTAAAACTCTACATATACACTACACTAACCCTAAATAAAGAGTAAAACACTGCATATACACTACACTAACCCTAAATAAAGAGTAAACACTGCATATACACTACACTAACCCTAAATAAAGAGTAAACACTGCATATACACTACACTAACCCTAAATAAAGAGTAAAACACTGCATATACACTACACCAACCCTAAATAAATAGTAAACACTGCATATACACTACAATAACCCTAAATAAAGAGTGAGCACTACATATACACTACACTAACCCTAAATAAATAGTAAAACTCTACATATACACTACACTAACCCTAAATAAAGAGTAAACACTGCATATACACTACACTAACCCTAAATAAAGAGTAAACACTGCATATACACTACACTAACCGTAAATAAAGATTAAAACACTGCATATACACTACAGTAACCCTAAATAAAGAGTAAACACTGCATATACACTACAATAACCCTAAATAGAGAGTGAACACTACATATACACTACACTAACAATAAATAAATAGTAAAACTCTACATATACACTACACTAACCCTAAATAAAGAGTAAAACACTGCATATACACAACACTAACCCTAAATACAGAGTAAAACACTACATATACACTACACTAACCCTAAATAAAGAGTAAACACTGCATATACACTTCACTAACCCTAAATAAAGAGTAAAACACTGCATATACACTACACTAACCCTAAATAAAGAGTAAAACACTACATATACACTACAATAACCCTAAATAAAGAGTAAAACACTACATATACACTACACTAACCCTAAATAAATAGTAAAACTCTACATATACACTACACTAACCCTAAATAAAGAGTAAAACACTACATATACACTACAATAACCCTAAATAAAGAGTAAAACACTACATATACACTACACTAACCCTAAATAAATAGTAAAACTCTACATATACACTACACTAACCCTAAATAAAGAGTAAAACACTGCATATACACAACACTAACCCTAAATAAAGAGTAAACACTACATATACACTACACTAACCCTAAATAAAGAGTAAACACTGCATATACACTACACTAACCCTAAATAAAGAGTAAAACACTGCATATACACTACACTAACCCTAAATAAAGAGTAAACACTGCATATACACTACAATAACCCTAAATAAAGAGTGAACACTACATATACACTACACTAACCCTAAATAAATAGTAAAACTCTACATATACACTACACTAACCCTAAATAAAGAGTAAAACACTACATATACACTACACTAACCCTAAATAAAGAGTAAACACTGCATATACACTACACTAACCCTAAATAAAGAGTAAACACTGCATATACACTACACTAACCGTAAATAAAGATTAAAACACTGCATATACACTACACTAACCCTAAATAAAGAGTAAACACTGCATATACACTACAATAACCCTAAATAGAGAGTGAACACTACATATACACTACACTAACCCTAAATAAATAGTAAAACTCTACATATACACTACACTAACCCTAAATAAAGAGTAAACACTGCATATACACTACACTAACCCTAAATAAAGAGTAAAACACTGCATATACACTACACTAACCCTAAATAAAGAGTAAAACACTGCATATACACTACACTAACCCTAAATAAAGAGTAAAACACTACATATACACTACACTAACCCTAAATAAAGAGTAAACACTGCATATACACTACACTAACCCTAAATAAAGAGTAAAACACTGCATATACACTACACTAACCCTAAATAAAGAGTAAACACTGCATATACACTACAATAACCCTAAATAAAGAGTGAACACTACATATACACTACACTAACCCTAAATAAATAGTAAAACTCTACATATACACTACACTAACCCTAAATAAAGAGTGAACACTACATATACACTACACTAACCCTAAATAAATAGTAAAACTCTACATATACACTACACTAACCCTAAATAAAGAGTAAACACTGCATATACACTACACTAACCGTAAATAAAGATTAAAACACTGCATATACACTACACTAACCCTAAATAAAGAGTAAACACTGCATATACACTACAATAACCCTTAATAGAGAGTGAACACTACATATACACTACACTAACCCTAAATAAATAGTAAAACTCTACATATACACTACACTAACCCTAAATAAAGAGTAAACACTGCATATACACTACACTAACCCTAAATAAAGAGTAAAACACTGCATATACACTACACTAACCCTAAATAAAGAGTAAAACACTGCATATACACTACACTAACCCTAAAAAAAGAGTAAAACACTGCATATACACTACACTAACCCTAAATAAAGAGTAAAACACTGCATATACACTACACTAACCCTAAATAAAGAGTAAAACACTGCATTTACACTACACTAACCCTAAATAAAGAGTAAAACACTGCATATACACTACACTAACCCTAAATAAAGAGTAAAACACTACATATACACTACACTTACCCTAAATAAAGAGTAAAACACTACATATACACTACACTACACTAACCCTAAATAAAGAGTAAACACTACATATACACTACACTAACCCTAAATAAAGAGTAAAACACTGCATATACACTACACTAACACATAATAAAGAGTAAAACACTACATATACACTACACTAACCCTAAATAAAGAGTAAAACACTACATATACACTACACTAACCCTAAATAAAGAGTAAAACACTACATATACACTACACTAACCCTAAATAAAGAGTAAAACACTTCATATACACTACACTAACCCTAAATAAAGAGTAAACACTGCATATACACTACACTAACACATAATAAAGAGTAAAACACTACATATACACTACACTAACCCTAAATAAAGAGTAAAACACTACATATACACTACACTAACCCTAAATAAAGAGTAAAACACTACATATACACTACACTAACCCTAAATAAAGAGTAAAACACTGCATATACACTACACTAACCCTAAATAAAGAGTAAAACACTACATATACACTACACTAACCCTAAATAAAGAGTAAACACTACATATACACTACACTAACCCTAAATAAAGAGTAAAACACAACATATACACTACACTAACCCTAAATAAAGAGTAAAACTCTACATATACACTACACTAACCCTAAATAAAGAGTAAACACTGCATATACACTACACTAACCCTAAATAAAGAGTAAAACACTGCATATACACTACACTAACCCTAAATAAAGAGTAAAACACTGCATATACACTACACTAACCCTAAATAAAGAGTAAAATACTACATATACACTACACTAACCCTAAATAAAGTGTAAACACTGCATATACACTACACTAACCCTAAATAAAGAGTAAAACACTGCATATACACTACACTAACCCTAAATAAAGAGTAAACACTGCATATACACTACACTAACCCTAAATAAAGAGTGAACACTACATATACACTACACTAACCCTAAATAAATAGTAAAACTCTACATATACACTACACTAACCCTAAATAAAGAGTAAAACACTACATATACACTACACTAACCCTAAATAAATAGTAAAACTCTACATATACACTACACTAACCCTAAATAAAGAGTAAAACAGTACATATACACTACACTAACCCTAAATAAAGAGTAAAACACTGCATATACACAACACTAACCCTAAATAAAGAGTAAAACACTACATATACACTACACTAACCCTAAATAAAGAGTAAACACTGCATATACACTACACTAACCCTAAATAAAGAGTAAACACTGCATATACACTACAATAACCCTAAATAAAGAGTGAACACTACATATACACTACACTAACCCTAAATAAATAGTAAAACTCTACATATACACTACACTAACCCTAAATAAAGAGTAAAACACTACATATACACTACACTAACCCTAAATAAAGAGTAAACACTGCATATACACTACACTAACCCTAAATAAAGAGTAAAACACTACATATACACTACACTAACCCTAAATAAAGAGTAAAACACAACATATACACTACACTAACCCTAAATAAAGAGTAAAACTCTACATATACACTACACTAACCCTAAATAAAGAGTAAACACTGCATATACACTACACTAACCCTAAATAAAGAGTAAAACACTGCATATACACTACACTAACCCTAAATAAAGAGTAAAACACTGCATATACACTACACTAACCCTAAATAAAGAGTAAAACACTACATATACACTACACTAACCCTAAATAAAGAGTAAACACTGCATATACACTACACTAACCCTAAATAAAGAGTAAAACACTGCATATACACTACACTAACCCTAAATAAAGAGTAAACACTGCATATACACTACACTAACCCTAAATAAAGAGTGAACACTACATATACACTACACTAACCCTAAATAAATAGTAAAACTCTACATATACACTACACTAACCCTAAATAAAGAGTAAAACACTACATATACACTACACTAACCCTAAATAAAGAGTAAAACACTGCATATACACTACACTAACCCTAAATAAAGAGTAAAACACTGCATATACACTACACTAACCCTAAATAAAGAGTAAAACACTGCATATACACTACACTAACCCTAAATAAAGAGTAAAACACTGCATATACACTACACTAACCCTAAATAAAGAGTAAAACACTACATATACACTACACTTACCCTAAATAAAGAGTAAAACACTACATATACACTACACTACACTAACCCTAAATAAAGAGTAAACACTACATATACACTACACTAACCCTAAATAAAGAGTAAAACACTACATATACACTACACTAACCCTAAATAAAGAGTAAAACACTACATATACACTACACTAACCCTAATTAAAGAGTAAAACACTACATATACACTACACTAACCCTAAATAAAGAGTAAAACACTACATATACACTACACTAACCCTAAATAAAGAGTAAAACACTACATATACACTACACTAACCCTAAATAAAGAGTAAAACTCTACATATACACTACACTAACCCTAAATAAAGAGTAAAACAGTACATATACACTACGCTAACCCTAAATAAAGAGTAAAACACTGCATATACACTACACTAACCCTAAATAAAGAGTAAAACACTACATACACACTACACTAACCCTAAATAAAGAGTAAACACTACATATACACTACACTAACCCTAAATAAAGAGTAAACAATGCATATACACTACACTAACCCTAAATAAAGAGTAAACACTACATATACACTACACTAACCCTAAATAAAGAGTAAACACTACATATACACTACACTAACCCTAAATAAAGAGTAAAACAGTACATATACACTACACTAACCCTAAATAAAGAGTAAAACACTACATATACACTACACTAACCCTAAATAAAGGGTAAAACACTACATATACACTACACTAACCCTAAATAAAGAGTAAAACACTGCATATACACTACACTACACTAACCCTAAATAAAGGGTAAAACACTACATATACACTACACTACACTAACACATAATAAAGGGTAAAACACTACATATACACTACACTAACCCTAAATATAGGGTAAAACACTACATATACACTACACTAACCCTAAATAAAGAGTAAAACACTGCATATACACTACACTAACCCTTATTAAAGAGTAAAACACTACATATACACTACACTAACCCTAAATAAAGAGTAAACACTGCATATACACTACACTAACCCTAAATAAAGAGTAAAACACTGCATATACACTACACTAACCCTAAATAAAGAGTAAAACACTACATATACACTACAATAACCCTAAATAAAGAGTGAACACTACATATACACTACACTAACCCTAAATAAATAGTAAAACTCTACATATACACTACACTAACCCTAAATAAAGAGTAAAACACTACATATACACTACACTAACCCTAAATAAAGAGTAAACACTGCATATACACTACACTAACCCTAAATAAAGAGTAAAACACTACATATACACTACACTAACCGTAAATAAATAGTAAAACACTACATATACACTACACTAACCGTAAATAAAGAGTAAAACACTGCATATACACTACACTAACCCTAAATAAAGAGTAAAACTCTACATATACACTACACTAACCCTAAATAAAGAGTAAAACACTGCATATACACTACACTAACCCTAAATAAAGAGTAAACACTGCATATACACTACACTAACCCTAAATAAAGAGTAAACACTGCATATACACTACACTAACCCTAAATAAAGAGTAAAACACTGCATATACACTACACCAACCCTAAATAAATAGTAAACACTGCATATACACTACAATAACCCTAAATAAAGAGTGAGCACTACATATACACTACACTAACCCTAAATAAATAGTAAAACTCTACATATACACTACACTAACCCTAAATAAAGAGTAAACACTGCATATACACTACACTAACCCTAAATAAAGAGTAAACACTGCATATACACTACACTAACCGTAAATAAAGATTAAAACACTGCATATACACTACAGTAACCCTAAATAAAGAGTAAACACTGCATATACACTACAATAACCCTAAATAGAGAGTGAACACTACATATACACTACACTAACCCTAAATAAATAGTAAAACTCTACATATACACTACACTAACCCTAAATAAAGAGTAAAACACTGCATATACACAACACTAACCCTAAATACAGAGTAAAACACTACATATACACTACACTAACCCTAAATAAAGAGTAAACACTGCATATACACTTCACTAACCCTAAATAAAGAGTAAAACACTGCATATACACTACACTAACCCTAAATAAAGAGTAAAACACTACATATACACTACAATAACCCTAAATAAAGAGTAAAACACTACATATACACTACACTAACCCTAAATAAATAGTAAAACTCTACATATACACTACACTAACCCTAAATAAAGAGTAAAACACTACATATACACTACAATAACCCTAAATAAAGAGTAAAACACTACATATACACTACACTAACCCTAAATAAATAGTAAAACTCTACATATACACTACACTAACCCTAAATAAAGAGTAAAACACTGCATATACACAACACTAACCCTAAATAAAGAGTAAACACTACATATACACTACACTAACCCTAAATAAAGAGTAAACACTGCATATACACTACACTAACCCTAAATAAAGAGTAAAACACTGCATATACACTACACTAACCCTAAATAAAGAGTAAACACTGCATATACACTACAATAACCCTAAATAAAGAGTGAACACTACATATACACTACACTAACCCTAAATAAATAGTAAAACTCTACATATACACTACACTAACCCTAAATAAAGAGTAAAACACTACATATACACTACACTAACCCTAAATAAAGAGTAAACACTGCATATACACTACACTAACCCTAAATAAAGAGTAAACACTGCATATACACTACACTAACCGTAAATAAAGATTAAAACACTGCATATACACTACACTAACCCTAAATAAAGAGTAAACACTGCATATACACTACAATAACCCTAAATAGAGAGTGAACACTACATATACACTACACTAACCCTAAATAAATAGTAAAACTCTACATATACACTACACTAACCCTAAATAAAGAGTAAACACTGCATATACACTACACTAACCCTAAATAAAGAGTAAAACACTGCATATACACTACACTAACCCTAAATAAAGAGTAAAACACTGCATATACACTACACTAACCCTAAATAAAGAGTAAAACACTACATATACACTACACTAACCCTAAATAAAGAGTAAACACTGCATATACACTACACTAACCCTAAATAAAGAGTAAAACACTGCATATACACTACACTAACCCTAAATAAAGAGTAAACACTGCATATACACTACAATAACCCTAAATAAAGAGTGAACACTACATATACACTACACTAACCCTAAATAAATAGTAAAACTCTACATATACACTACACTAACCCTAAATAAAGAGTGAACACTACATATACACTACACTAACCCTAAATAAATAGTAAAACTCTACATATACACTACACTAACCCTAAATAAAGAGTAAACACTGCATATACACTACACTAACCGTAAATAAAGATTAAAACACTGCATATACACTACACTAACCCTAAATAAAGAGTAAACACTGCATATACACTACAATAACCCTTAATAGAGAGTGAACACTACATATACACTACACTAACCCTAAATAAATAGTAAAACTCTACATATACACTACACTAACCCTAAATAAAGAGTAAACACTGCATATACACTACACTAACCCTAAATAAAGAGTAAAACACTGCATATACACTACACTAACCCTAAATAAAGAGTAAAACACTGCATATACACTACACTAACCCTAAAAAAAGAGTAAAACACTGCATATACACTACACTAACCCTAAATAAAGAGTAAAACACTGCATATACACTACACTAACCCTAAATAAAGAGTAAAACACTGCATTTACACTACACTAACCCTAAATAAAGAGTAAAACACTGCATATACACTACACTAACCCTAAATAAAGAGTAAAACACTACATATACACTACACTTACCCTAAATAAAGAGTAAAACACTACATATACACTACACTACACTAACCCTAAATAAAGAGTAAACACTACATATACACTACACTAACCCTAAATAAAGAGTAAAACACTGCATATACACTACACTAACACATAATAAAGAGTAAAACACTACATATACACTACACTAACCCTAAATAAAGAGTAAAACACTACATATACACTACACTAACCCTAAATAAAGAGTAAAACACTACATATACACTACACTAACCCTAAATAAAGAGTAAAACACTTCATATACACTACACTAACCCTAAATAAAGAGTAAACACTGCATATACACTACACTAACACATAATAAAGAGTAAAACACTACATATACACTACACTAACCCTAAATAAAGAGTAAAACACTACATATACACTACACTAACCCTAAATAAAGAGTAAAACACTACATATACACTACACTAACCCTAAATAAAGAGTAAAACACTGCATATACACTACACTAACCCTAAATAAAGAGTAAAACACTACATATACACTACACTAACCCTAAATAAAGAGTAAACACTACATATACACTACACTAACCCTAAATAAAGAGTAAAACACAACATATACACTACACTAACCCTAAATAAAGAGTAAAACTCTACATATACACTACACTAACCCTAAATAAAGAGTAAACACTGCATATACACTACACTAACCCTAAATAAAGAGTAAAACACTGCATATACACTACACTAACCCTAAATAAAGAGTAAAACACTGCATATACACTACACTAACCCTAAATAAAGAGTAAAATACTACATATACACTACACTAACCCTAAATAAAGTGTAAACACTGCATATACACTACACTAACCCTAAATAAAGAGTAAAACACTGCATATACACTACACTAACCCTAAATAAAGAGTAAACACTGCATATACACTACACTAACCCTAAATAAAGAGTGAACACTACATATACACTACACTAACCCTAAATAAATAGTAAAACTCTACATATACACTACACTAACCCTAAATAAAGAGTAAAACACTACATATACACTACACTAACCCTAAATAAATAGTAAAACTCTACATATACACTACACTAACCCTAAATAAAGAGTAAAACAGTACATATACACTACACTAACCCTAAATAAAGAGTAAAACACTGCATATACACAACACTAACCCTAAATAAAGAGTAAAACACTACATATACACTACACTAACCCTAAATAAAGAGTAAACACTGCATATACACTACACTAACCCTAAATAAAGAGTAAACACTGCATATACACTACAATAACCCTAAATAAAGAGTGAACACTACATATACACTACACTAACCCTAAATAAATAGTAAAACTCTACATATACACTACACTAACCCTAAATAAAGAGTAAAACACTACATATACACTACACTAACCCTAAATAAAGAGTAAACACTGCATATACACTACACTAACCCTAAATAAAGAGTAAAACACTACATATACACTACACTAACCCTAAATAAAGAGTAAAACACTGCATATACACTACACTAACCCTAAATAAAGAGTAAACACTGCATATACACTACACTAACCCTAAATAAAGAGTAAACACTGCATATACACTACACTAACCCTAAATAAAGAGTAAAACACTGCATATACACTACACTAACCCTAAGTAAAGAGTAAACACTGCATATACACTACAATAACCCTAAATAAAGAGTGAACACTACATATACACTACACTAACCCTAAATAAATAGTAAAACTCTACATATACACTACACTAACCCTAAATAAAGAGTAAACACTGCATATACACTACACTAACCCTAAATAAAGAGTAAACACTGCATATACACTACACTAACCGTAAATAAAGATTAAAACACTGCATATACACTACAGTAACCCTAAATAAAGAGTAAACACTGCATATACACTACAATAACCCTAAATAGAGAGTGAACACTACATATACACTACACTAACCCTAAATAAATAGTAAAACTCTACATATACACTACACTAACCCTAAATAAAGAGTAAAACACTGCATATACACAACACTAACCCTAAATAAAGAGTAAAACACTACATATACACTACACTAACCCTAAATAAAGAGTAAACACTGCATATACACTACACTAACCCTAAATAAAGAGTAAAACACTGCATATACACTACACTAACCCTAAATAAAGAGTAAAACACTACATATACACTACAATAACCCTAAATAAAGAGTGAACACTACATATACACTACACTAACCCTAAATAAAGAGTAAAACACTACATATACACTACACTAACCCTAAATAAAGAGTAAAACTCTACATATACACTACACTAACCCTAAATAAAGAGTAAAACAGTACATATACACTACACTAACCCTAAATAAAGAGTAAAACACTGCATATACACAACACTAACCCTAAATAAAGAGTAAACACTACATATACACTACACTAACCCTAAATAAAGAGTAAACACTGCATATACACTACACTAACCCTAAATAAAGAGTAAAACACTGCATATACACTACACTAACCCTAAATAAAGAGTAAACACTGCATATACACTACAATAACCCTAAATAAAGAGTGAACACTACATATACACTACACTAACCCTAAATAAATAGTAAAACTCTACATATACACTACACTAACCCTAAATAAAGAGTAAAACACTACATATACACTACACGAACCCTAAATAAAGAGTAAACACTGCATATACACTACACTAACCCTAAATAAAGAGTAAACACTGCATATACACTACACTAACCGTAAATAAAGATTAAAACACTGCATATACACTACACTAACCCTAAATAAAGAGTAAACACTGCATATACACTACAATAACCCTAAATAGAGAGTGAACACTACATATACACTACACTAACCCTAAATAAATAGTAAAACTCTACATATACACTACACTAACCCTAAATAAAGAATAAACACTGCATATACACTACACTAACCCTAAATAAAGAGTAAAACACTGCATATACACTACACTAACCCTAAATAAAGAGTAAAACACTGCATATACACTACACTAACCCTAAATAAAGAGTAAACACTGCATATACACTACACTAACCCTAAATAAAGAGTAAAACACTACATATACACTACACTAACCCTAAATAAAGAGTAAAACACTACATATACACTACACTAACCCTAAATAAAGAGTAAACACTGCATATACACTACACTAACCCTAAATAAAGAGTAAAACACTGCATATACACTACACTAACCCTAAATAAAGAGTAAACACTGCATATACACTACAATAACCCTAAATAAAGAGTGAACACTACATATACACTACACTAACCCTAAATAAATAGTAAAACTCTACATATACACTACACTAACCCTAAATAAAGAGTAAAACACTGCATATACACTACACTAACCCTAAATAAAGAGTAAAACACTACATATACACTACAATAACCCTAAATAAAGAGTGAACACTACATATACACTACACTAACCCTAAATAAAGAGTAAAACACTACATATACACTACACTAACCCTAAATAAAGAGTAAAACTCTACATATACACTACACTAACCCTAAATAAAGAGTAAAACAGTACATATACACTACACTAACCCTAAATAAAGAGTAAAACACTGCATATACACAACACTAACCCTAAATAAAGAGTAAACACTACATATACACTACACTAACCCTAAATAAAGAGTAAACACTGCATATACACTACACTAACCCTAAATAAAGAGTAAAACACTGCATATACACTACACTAACCCTAAATAAAGAGTAAACACTGCATATACACTACAATAACCCTAAATAAAGAGTGAACACTACATATACACTACACTAACCCTAAATAAATAGTAAAACTCTACATATACACTACACTAACCCTAAATAAAGAGTAAAACACTACATATACACTACACGAACCCTAAATAAAGAGTAAACACTGCATATACACTACACTAACCCTAAATAAAGAGTAAACACTGCATATACACTACACTAACCGTAAATAAAGATTAAAACACTGCATATACACTACACTAACCCTAAATAAAGAGTAAACACTGCATATACACTACAATAACCCTAAATAGAGAGTGAACACTACATATACACTACACTAACCCTAAATAAATAGTAAAACTCTACATATACACTACACTAACCCTAAATAAAGAATAAACACTGCATATACACTACACTAACCCTAAATAAAGAGTAAAACACTGCATATACACTACACTAACCCTAAATAAAGAGTAAAACACTGCATATACACTACACTAACCCTAAATAAAGAGTAAACACTGCATATACACTACACTAACCCTAAATAAAGAGTAAAACACTACATATACACTACACTAACCCTAAATAAAGAGTAAAACACTACATATACACTACACTAACCCTAAATAAAGAGTAAACACTGCATATACACTACACTAACCCTAAATAAAGAGTAAAACACTGCATATACACTACACTAACCCTAAATAAAGAGTAAACACTGCATATACACTACAATAACCCTAAATAAAGAGTGAACACTACATATACACTACACTAACCCTAAATAAATAGTAAAACTCTACATATACACTACACTAACCCTAAATAAAGAGTAAACACTGCATATACACTACACTAACCCTAAATAAATAGTAAAACACTGCATATACACTACACTAACCCTAAATAAAGAGTAAAACACTGCATATACACTACACTAACCCTAAATAAAGAGTAAAACACTACATATACACTACACTAACCCTAAATAAAGAGTAAACACTGCATATACACTACACTAACCCTAAATAAAGAGTAAAACACTGCATATACACTACAATAACCCTAAATAGAGAGTGAACACTACATATACACTACACTAACCCTAAATAAAGAGTAAACACTGCATATACACTACAATAACCCTAAATAAATAGTAAAACACTGCATATACACTACACTAACCCTAAATAAATAGTAAAACACTGCATATACACTACACTAACCCTAAATAAATAGTAAAACACTGCATATACACTACACTAACCCTAAATAAAGAGTAAAACACTACATATACACTACACTAACCCTAAATAAAGAGTAAACACTGCATATACACTACACTAACCCTAAATAAAGAGTAAAACACTGCATATACACTACACTAACCCTAAATAAAGAGTAAAACACTACATATACACTACAATAATCCTAAATAAAGAGTGAACACTACATATACACTACACTAACCCTAAATAAATAGTAAAACTCTACATATACACTACACTAACCCTAAATAAAGAGTAAACACTGCATATACACTACAATAACCCTAAATAAAGAGTAAAACACTACATATACACTACACTAACCCTAAATAAAGAGTAAAACACTGCATATACACAACACTAACCCTAAATAAAGAGTAAAACACTACATATACACTACACTAACCCTAAATAAAGAGTAAACACTGCATATACACTACACTAACCCTAAATAAAGAGTAAAACAGTACATATACACTACACTAACCCTAAATAAAGAGTAAAACACTGCATATACACAACACTAACCCTAAATAAAGAGTAAAACACTATATATACACTACACTACACTAACCCTAAATAAAGAGTAAAACAGTACATATACACTACACTAACCCTAAATAAAGAGTAAAACACTGCATATACACAACACTAACCCTAAATAAAGAGTAAAACACTACATATACACTACACTAACCCTAAATAAAGAGTAAACACTGCATATACACTACACTAACCCTAAATAAAGAGTAAACACTGCATATACACTACAATAACCCTAAATAAAGAGTGAACACTACATATACACTACACTAACCCTAAATAAATAGTAAAACTCTACATATACACTACACTAACCCTAAATAAAGAGTAAAACACTACATATACACTACACTAACCCTAAATAAAGAGTAAACACTGCATATACACTACACTAACCCTAAATAAAGAGTAAAACACTACATATACACTACACTAACCCTAAATAAAGAGTAAAACACTGCATATACACTACACTAACCCTAAATAAAGAGTAAACAATGCATATACACTACACTACACTAACCCTAAATAAAGAGTAAACACTGCATATACACTACACTAACCCTAAATAAAGAGTAAACACTACATATACACTACACTAACCCTAAATAAAGAGTAAAACAGTACATATACACTACACTAACCCTAAATAAAGAGTAAAACTCTACATATACACTACACTAACCCTAAATAAAGAGTAAACACTGCATATACACTACACTAACCCTAAATAAAGAGTAAACACTGCATATACACTACACTAACCGTAAATAAAGATTAAAACACTGCATATACACTGCAGTAACCCTAAATAAAGAGTAAACACTGCATATACACTACAATAACCCTAAATAGAGAGTGAACACTACATATACACTACACTAACCCTAAATAAATAGTAAAACTCTACATATACACTACACTAACCCTAAATAAAGAGTAAAACACTGCATATACACAACACTAACCCTAAATAAAGAGTAAAACACTACATATACACTACACTAACCCTAAATAAAGAGTAAACACTGCATATACACTACACTAACCCTAAATAAAGAGTAAAACACTGCATATACACTACACTAACCCTAAATAAAGAGTAAAACACTACATATACACTACAATAACCCTAAATAAAGAGTAAAACACTACATATACACTACACTAACCCTAAATAAATAGTAAAACTCTACATATACACTACACTAACCCTAAATAAAGAGTAAAACAGTACATATACACTACACTAACCCTAAATAAAGAGTAAAACACTGCATATACACAACACTTACCCTAAATAAAGAGTAAACACTACATATACACTACACTAACCCTAAATAAAGAGTAAACACTGCATATACACTACACTAACCCTAAATAAAGAGTAAAACACTGCATATACACTACACTAACCCTAAATAAAGAGTAAACACTGCATATACACTACAATAACCCTAAATAAAGAGTGAACACTACATATACACTACACTAACCCTAAATAAATAGTAAAACTCTACATATACACTACACTAACCCTAAATAAAGAGTAAAACACTACATATACACTACACTAACCCTAAATAAAGAGTAAACACTGCATATACACTACACTAACCCTAAATAAAGAGTAAACACTGCATATACACTACACTAACCGTAAATAAAGATTAAAACACTGCATATACACTACACTAACCCTAAATAAAGAGTAAACACTGCATATACACTACAATAACCCTAAATAGAGAGTGAACACTACATATACACTACACTAACCCTAAATAAATAGTAAAACTCTACATATACACTACACTAACCCTAAATAAAGAGTAAACACTGCATATACACTACACTAACCCTAAATAAAGAGTAAAACACTGCATATACACTACACTAACCCTAAATAAAGAGTAAAACACTGCATATACACTACACTAACCCTAAATAAAGAGTAAAACACTACATATACACTACACTAACCCTAAATAAAGAGTAAACACTGCATATACACTACACTAACCCTAAATAAAGAGTAAAACACTGCATATACACTACACTAACCCTAAAAAAAGAGTAAACACTGCATATACACTACAATAACCCTAAATAAAGAGTGAACACTACATATACACTACACTAACCCTAAATAAATAGTAAAACTCTACATATACACTACACTAACCCTAAATAAAGAGTGAACACTACATATACACTACACTAACCCTAAATAAATAGTAAAACTCTACATATACACTACACTAACCCTAAATAAAGAGTAAACACTGCATATACACTACACTAACCCTAAATAAAGAGTAAACACTGCATATACACTACACTAACCGTAAATAAAGATTAAAACACTGCATATACACTACACTAACCCTAAATAAAGAGTAAACACTGCATATACACTACAATAACCCTTAATAGAGAGTGAACACTACATATACACTACACTAACCCTAAATAAATAGTAAAACTCTACATATACACTACACTAACCCTAAATAAAGAGTAAACACTGCATATACACTACACTAACCCTAAATAAAGAGTAAAACACTGCATATACACTACACTAACCCTAAATAAAGAGTAAAACACTGCATATACACTACACTAACCCTAAAAAAAGAGTAAAACACTGCATATACACTACACTAACCCTAAATAAAGAGTAAAACACTGCATATACACTACACTAACCCTAAATAAAGAGTAAAACACTGCATATACACTACACTAACCCTAAATAAAGAGTAAAACACTGCATATACACTACACTAACCCTAAATAAAGAGTAAAACACTACATATACACTACACTTACCCTAAATAAAGAGTAAAACACTACATATACACTACACTACACTAACCCTAAATAAAGAGTAAACACTACATATACACTACACTAACCCTAAATAAAGAGTAAAACACTACATATACACTACACTAATCCTAAATAAAGAGTAAAACACTGCATATACACTACACTAACACATAATAAAGAGTAAAACACTACATATACACTACACTAACCCTAAATAAAGAGTAAAACACTGCATATACACTACACTAACCCTAAATAAAGAGTAAAACACTGCATATACACTACACTAACCCTAAATAAAGAGTAAAACACTACATATACACTACACTAACCCTAAATAAAGAGTAAACACTGCATATACACTACACTAACCCTAAATAAAGAGTAAAACACTGCATATACACTACACTAACCCTAAATAAAGAGTAAACACTGCATATACACTACAATAACCCTAAATAAAGAGTGAACACTACATATACACTACACTAACCCTAAATAAATAGTAAAACTCTACATATACACTACACTAACCCTAAATAAAGAGTGAACACTACATATACACTACACTAACCCTAAATAAATAGTAAAACTCTACATATACACTACACTAACCCTAAATAAAGAGTAAACACTGCATATACACTACACTAACCGTAAATAAAGATTAAAACACTGCATATACACTACACTAACCCTAAATAAAGAGTAAACACTGCATATACACTACAATAACCCTTAATAGAGAGTGAACACTACATATACACTACACTAACCCTAAATAAATAGTAAAACTCTACATATACACTACACTAACCCTAAATAAAGAGTAAACACTGCATATACACTACACTAACCCTAAATAAAGAGTAAAACACTGCATATACACTACACTAACCCTAAATAAAGAGTAAAACACTGCATATACACTACACTAACCCTAAAAAAAGAGTAAAACACTGCATATACACTACACTAACCCTAAATAAAGAGTAAAACACTGCATTTACACTACACTAACCCTAAATAAAGAGTAAAACACTGCATATACACTACACTAACCCTAAATAAAGAGTAAAACACTACATATACACTACACTTACCCTAAATAAAGAGTAAAACACTACATATACACTACACTACACTAACCCTAAATAAAGAGTAAACACTACATATACACTACACTAACCCTAAATAAAGAGTAAAACACTGCATATACACTACACTAACACATAATAAAGAGTAAAACACTACATATACACTACACTAACCCTAAATAAAGAGTAAAACACTACATATACACTACACTAACCCTAAATAAAGAGTAAAACACTACATATACACTACACTAACCCTAAATAAAGAGTAAAACACTTCATATACACTACACTAACCCTAAATAAAGAGTAAACACTGCATATACACTACACTAACACATAATAAAGAGTAAAACACTACATATACACTACACTAACCCTAAATAAAGAGTAAAACACTACATATACACTACACTAACCCTAAATAAAGAGTAAAACACTACATATACACTACACTAACCCTAAATAAAGAGTAAAACACTGCATATACACTACACTAACCCTAAATAAAGAGTAAAACACTACATATACACTACACTAACCCTAAATAAAGAGTAAACACTACATATACACTACACTAACCCTAAATAAAGAGTAAAACACAACATATACACTACACTAACCCTAAATAAAGAGTAAAACTCTACATATACACTACACTAACCCTAAATAAAGAGTAAACACTGCATATACACTACACTAACCCTAAATAAAGAGTAAAACACTGCATATACACTACACTAACCCTAAATAAAGAGTAAAACACTGCATATACACTACACTAACCCTAAATAAAGAGTAAAATACTACATATACACTACACTAACCCTAAATAAAGTGTAAACACTGCATATACACTACACTAACCCTAAATAAAGAGTAAAACACTGCATATACACTACACTAACCCTAAATAAAGAGTAAACACTGCATATACACTACACTAACCCTAAATAAAGAGTGAACACTACATATACACTACACTAACCCTAAATAAATAGTAAAACTCTACATATACACTACACTAACCCTAAATAAAGAGTAAAACACTACATATACACTACACTAACCCTAAATAAATAGTAAAACTCTACATATACACTACACTAACCCTAAATAAAGAGTAAAACAGTACATATACACTACACTAACCCTAAATAAAGAGTAAAACACTGCATATAACAACACTAACCCTAAATAAAGAGTAAAACACTGACATATACACTACACTAACCCTAAATAAAGAGTAAACACTGCATATACACTACACTAACCCTAAATAAAGAGTAAACACTGCATATACACTACAATAACCCTAAATAAAGAGTGAACACTACATATACACTACACTAACCCTAAATAAATAGTAAAACTCTACATATACACTACACTAACCCTAAATAAAGAGTAAAACACTGCATATACACAACACTAACCCTAAATAAAGAGTAAAACACTACATATACACTACACTAACCCTAAATAAAGAGTAAACACTGCATATACACTACACTAACCCTAAATAAAGAGTAAAACACTACATATACACTACACTAACCCTAAATAAAGAGTAAAACACTGCATATACACTACACTAACCCTAAATAAAGAGTAAACACTGCATATACACTACACTAACCCTAAATAAAGAGTAAACACTGCATATACACTACACTATCCCTAAATAAAGAGTAAAACACTGCATATACACTACACTAACCCTAAGTAAAGAGTAAACACTGCATATACACTACAATAACCCTAAATAAAGAGTGAACACTACATATACACTACACTAACCCTAAATAAATAGTAAAACTCTACATATACACTACACTAACCCTAAATAAAGAGTAAACACTGCATATACACTACACTAACCCTAAATAAAGAGTAAACACTGCATATACACTACACTAACCGTAAATAAAGATTAAAACACTGCATATACACTACAGTAACCCTAAATAAAGAGTAAACACTGCATATACACTACAATAACCCTAAATAGAGAGTGAACACTACATATACACTACACTAACCCTAAATAAATAGTAAAACTCTACATATACACTACACTAACCCTAAATAAAGAGTAAAACACTGCATATACACAACACTAACCCTAAATAAAGAGTAAAACACTACATATACACTACACTAACCCTAAATAAAGAGTAAACACTGCATATACACTACACTAACCCTAAATAAAGAGTAAAACACTGCATATACACTACACTAACCCTAAATAAAGAGTAAAACACTACATATACACTACAATAACCCTAAATAAAGAGTGAACACTACATATACACTACACTAACCCTAAATAAAGAGTAAAACACTACATATACACTACACTAACCCTAAATAAAGAGTAAAACTCTACATATACACTACACTAACCCTAAATAAAGAGTAAAACAGTACATATACACTACACTAACCCTAAATAAAGAGTAAAACACTGCATATACACAACACTAACCCTAAATAAAGAGTAAACACTACATATACACTACACTAACCCTAAATAAAGAGTAAACACTGCATATACACTACACTAACCCTAAATAAAGAGTAAAACACTGCATATACACTACACTAACCCTAAATAAAGAGTAAACACTGCATATACACTACAATAACCCTAAATAAAGAGTGAACACTACATATACACTACACTAACCCTAAATAAATAGTAAAACTCTACATATACACTACACTAACCCTAAATAAAGAGTAAAACACTACATATACACTACACGAACCCTAAATAAAGAGTAAACACTGCATATACACTACACTAACCCTAAATAAAGAGTAAACACTGCATATACACTACACTAACCGTAAATAAAGATTAAAACACTGCATATACACTACACTAACCCTAAATAAAGAGTAAACACTGCATATACACTACAATAACCCTAAATAGAGAGTGAACACTACATATACACTACACTAACCCTAAATAAATAGTAAAACTCTACATATACACTACACTAACCCTAAATAAAGAATAAACACTGCATATACACTACACTAACCCTAAATAAAGAGTAAAACACTGCATATACACTACACTAACCCTAAATAAAGAGTAAAACACTGCATATACACTACACTAACCCTAAATAAAGAGTAAACACTGCATATACACTACACTAACCCTAAATAAAGAGTAAAACACTACATATACACTACACTAACCCTAAATAAAGAGTAAAACACTACATATACACTACACTAACCCTAAATAAAGAGTAAACACTGCATATACACTACACTAACCCTAAATAAAGAGTAAAACACTGCATATACACTACACTAACCCTAAATAAAGAGTAAACACTGCATATACACTACAATAACCCTAAATAAAGAGTGAACACTACATATACACTACACTAACCCTAAATAAATAGTAAAACTCTACATATACACTACACTAACCCTAAATAAAGAGTAAAACACTGCATATACACTACACTAACCCTAAATAAAGAGTAAAACACTACATATACACTACAATAACCCTAAATAAAGAGTGAACACTACATATACACTACACTAACCCTAAATAAAGAGTAAAACACTACATATACACTACACTAACCCTAAATAAAGAGTAAAACTCTACATATACACTACACTAACCCTAAATAAAGAGTAAAACAGTACATATACACTACACTAACCCTAAATAAAGAGTAAAACACTGCATATACACAACACTAACCCTAAATAAAGAGTAAACACTACATATACACTACACTAACCCTAAATAAAGAGTAAACACTGCATATACACTACACTAACCCTAAATAAAGAGTAAAACACTGCATATACACTACACTAACCCTAAATAAAGAGTAAACACTGCATATACACTACAATAACCCTAAATAAAGAGTGAACACTACATATACACTACACTAACCCTAAATAAATAGTAAAACTCTACATATACACTACACTAACCCTAAATAAAGAGTAAAACACTACATATACACTACACGAACCCTAAATAAAGAGTAAACACTGCATATACACTACACTAACCCTAAATAAAGAGTAAACACTGCATATACACTACACTAACCGTAAATAAAGATTAAAACACTGCATATACACTACACTAACCCTAAATAAAGAGTAAACACTGCATATACACTACAATAACCCTAAATAGAGAGTGAACACTACATATACACTACACTAACCCTAAATAAATAGTAAAACTCTACATATACACTACACTAACCCTAAATAAAGAATAAACACTGCATATACACTACACTAACCCTAAATAAAGAGTAAAACACTGCATATACACTACACTAACCCTAAATAAAGAGTAAAACACTGCATATACACTACACTAACCCTAAATAAAGAGTAAACACTGCATATACACTACACTAACCCTAAATAAAGAGTAAAACACTACATATACACTACACTAACCCTAAATAAAGAGTAAAACACTACATATACACTACACTAACCCTAAATAAAGAGTAAACACTGCATATACACTACACTAACCCTAAATAAAGAGTAAAACACTGCATATACACTACACTAACCCTAAATAAAGAGTAAACACTGCATATACACTACAATAACCCTAAATAAAGAGTGAACACTACATATACACTACACTAACCCTAAATAAATAGTAAAACTCTACATATACACTACACTAACCCTAAATAAAGAGTAAACACTGCATATACACTACACTAACCCTAAATAAATAGTAAAACACTGCATATACACTACACTAACCCTAAATAAAGAGTAAAACACTGCATATACACTACACTAACCCTAAATAAAGAGTAAAACACTACATATACACTACACTAACCCTAAATAAAGAGTAAACACTGCATATACACTACACTAACCCTAAATAAAGAGTAAAACACTGCATATACACTACAATAACCCTAAATAGAGAGTGAACACTACATATACACTACACTAACCCTAAATAAAGAGTAAACACTGCATATACACTACAATAACCCTAAATAAATAGTAAAACACTGCATATACACTACACTAACCCTAAATAAATAGTAAAACACTGCATATACACTACACTAACCCTAAATAAATAGTAAAACACTGCATATACACTACACTAACCCTAAATAAAGAGTAAAACACTACATATACACTACACTAACCCTAAATAAAGAGTAAACACTGCATATACACTACACTAACCCTAAATAAAGAGTAAAACACTGCATATACACTACACTAACCCTAAATAAAGAGTAAAACACTACATATACACTACAATAATCCTAAATAAAGAGTGAACACTACATATACACTACACTAACCCTAAATAAATAGTAAAACTCTACATATACACTACACTAACCCTAAATAAAGAGTAAACACTGCATATACACTACAATAACCCTAAATAAAGAGTAAAACACTACATATACACTACACTAACCCTAAATAAAGAGTAAAACACTGCATATACACAACACTAACCCTAAATAAAGAGTAAAACACTACATATACACTACACTAACCCTAAATAAAGAGTAAACACTGCATATACACTACACTAACCCTAAATAAAGAGTAAAACAGTACATATACACTACACTAACCCTAAATAAAGAGTAAAACACTGCATATACACAACACTAACCCTAAATAAAGAGTAAAACACTATATATACACTACACTACACTAACCCTAAATAAAGAGTAAAACAGTACATATACACTACACTAACCCTAAATAAAGAGTAAAACACTGCATATACACAACACTAACCCTAAATAAAGAGTAAAACACTACATATACACTACACTAACCCTAAATAAAGAGTAAACACTGCATATACACTACACTAACCCTAAATAAAGAGTAAACACTGCATATACACTACAATAACCCTAAATAAAGAGTGAACACTACATATACACTACACTAACCCTAAATAAATAGTAAAACTCTACATATACACTACACTAACCCTAAATAAAGAGTAAAACACTACATATACACTACACTAACCCTAAATAAAGAGTAAACACTGCATATACACTACACTAACCCTAAATAAAGAGTAAAACACTACATATACACTACACTAACCCTAAATAAAGAGTAAAACACTGCATATACACTACACTAACCCTAAATAAAGAGTAAACAATGCATATACACTACACTACACTAACCCTAAATAAAGAGTAAACACTGCATATACACTACACTAACCCTAAATAAAGAGTAAACACTACATATACACTACACTAACCCTAAATAAAGAGTAAAACAGTACATATACACTACACTAACCCTAAATAAAGAGTAAAACTCTACATATACACTACACTAACCCTAAATAAAGAGTAAACACTGCATATACACTACACTAACCCTAAATAAAGAGTAAACACTGCATATACACTACACTAACCGTAAATAAAGATTAAAACACTGCATATACACTGCAGTAACCCTAAATAAAGAGTAAACACTGCATATACACTACAATAACCCTAAATAGAGAGTGAACACTACATATACACTACACTAACCCTAAATAAATAGTAAAACTCTACATATACACTACACTAACCCTAAATAAAGAGTAAAACACTGCATATACACAACACTAACCCTAAATAAAGAGTAAAACACTACATATACACTACACTAACCCTAAATAAAGAGTAAACACTGCATATACACTACACTAACCCTAAATAAAGAGTAAAACACTGCATATACACTACACTAACCCTAAATAAAGAGTAAAACACTACATATACACTACAATAACCCTAAATAAAGAGTAAAACACTACATATACACTACACTAACCCTAAATAAATAGTAAAACTCTACATATACACTACACTAACCCTAAATAAAGAGTAAAACAGTACATATACACTACACTAACCCTAAATAAAGAGTAAAACACTGCATATACACAACACTTACCCTAAATAAAGAGTAAACACTACATATACACTACACTAACCCTAAATAAAGAGTAAACACTGCATATACACTACACTAACCCTAAATAAAGAGTAAAACACTGCATATACACTACACTAACCCTAAATAAAGAGTAAACACTGCATATACACTACAATAACCCTAAATAAAGAGTGAACACTACATATACACTACACTAACCCTAAATAAATAGTAAAACTCTACATATACACTACACTAACCCTAAATAAAGAGTAAAACACTACATATACACTACACTAACCCTAAATAAAGAGTAAACACTGCATATACACTACACTAACCCTAAATAAAGAGTAAACACTGCATATACACTACACTAACCGTAAATAAAGATTAAAACACTGCATATACACTACACTAACCCTAAATAAAGAGTAAACACTGCATATACACTACAATAACCCTAAATAGAGAGTGAACACTACATATACACTACACTAACCCTAAATAAATAGTAAAACTCTACATATACACTACACTAACCCTAAATAAAGAGTAAACACTGCATATACACTACACTAACCCTAAATAAAGAGTAAAACACTGCATATACACTACACTAACCCTAAATAAAGAGTAAAACACTGCATATACACTACACTAACCCTAAATAAAGAGTAAAACACTACATATACACTACACTAACCCTAAATAAAGAGTAAACACTGCATATACACTACACTAACCCTAAATAAAGAGTAAAACACTGCATATACACTACACTAACCCTAAATAAAGAGTAAACACTGCATATACACTACAATAACCCTAAATAAAGAGTGAACACTACATATACACTACACTAACCCTAAATAAATAGTAAAACTCTACATATACACTACACTAACCCTAAATAAAGAGTGAACACTACATATACACTACACTAACCCTAAATAAATAGTAAAACTCTACATATACACTACACTAACCCTAAATAAAGAGTAAACACTGCATATACACTACACTAACCCTAAATAAAGAGTAAACACTGCATATACACTACACTAACCGTAAATAAAGATTAAAACACTGCATATACACTACACTAACCCTAAATAAAGAGTAAACACTGCATATACACTACAATAACCCTTAATAGAGAGTGAACACTACATATACACTACACTAACCTAAATAAATAGTAAAACTCTACATATACACTACACTAACCCTAAATAAAGAGTAAACACTGCATATACACTACACTAACCCTAAATAAAGAGTAAAACACTGCATATACACTACACTAACCCTAAATAAAGAGTAAAACACTGCATATACACTACACTAACCCTAAAAAAAGAGTAAAACACTGCATATACACTACACTAACCCTAAATAAAGAGTAAAACACTGCATATACACTACACTAACCCTAAATAAAGAGTAAAACACTGCATATACACTACACTAACCCTAAATAAAGAGTAAAACACTGCATATACACTACACTAACCCTAAATAAAGAGTAAAACACTACATATACACTACACTTACCCTAAATAAAGAGTAAAACACTACATATACACTACACTACACTAACCCTAAATAAAGAGTAAACACTACATATACACTACACTAACCCTAAATAAAGAGTAAAACACTACATATACACTACACTAATCCTAAATAAAGAGTAAAACACTGCATATACACTACACTAACACATAATAAAGAGTAAAACACTACATATACACTACACTAACCCTAAATAAAGAGTAAAACACTACATATACACTACACTAACCCTAAATAAAGAGTAAAACACTACATATACACTACAATAACCCTAAATAAAGAGTAAAACACTACATATACACTACACTAACCCTAAATAAAGAGTAAAACACAACATATACACTACACTAACCCTAAATAAAGAGTAAAACTCTACATATACACTACACTAACCCTAAATAAAGAGTAAACACTGCATATACACTACACTAACCCTAAATAAAGAGTAAAACACTGCATATACACTACACTAACCCTAAATAAAGAGTAAAACACTGCATATACACTACACTAACCCTAATTAAAGAGTAAAACACTACATATACACTACACTAACCCTAAATAAAGAGTAAACACTGCATATACACTACACTAACCCTAAATAAAGAGTAAAACACTGCATATACACTACACTAACCCTAAATAAAGAGTAAACACTGCATATACACTACACTAACCCTAAATAAAGAGTGAACACTACATATACACTACACTAACCCTAAATAAATAGTAAAACTCTACATATACACTACACTAACCCTAAGTAAAGAGTAAAACACTACATATACACTACACTAACCCTAAATAAAGAGTAAACACTGCATATACACTACACTAACCCTAAATAAAGAGTAAAACACTGCATATACACTACACTAACCCTAAATAAAGAGTAAAACACTGCATATACACTACACTAACCCTAAATAAAGAGTAAAACACTGCATATACACTACACTAACCCTAAATAAAGAGTAAAACACTGCATATACACTACACTAACCCTAAATAAAGAGTAAAACACTGCATATACACTACACTAACCCTAAATAAAGAGTAAAACACTGCATATACACTACACTAACCCTAAATAAAGAGTAAAACACTGCATATACACTACACTAACCCTAAATAAAGAGTAAAACACTACATATACACTACACTTACCCTAAATAAAGAGTAAAACACTACATATACACTACACTACACTAACCCTAAATAAAGAGTAAACACTACATATACACTACACTAACCCTAAATAAAGAGTAAAACACTACATATACACTACACTAACCCTAAATAAAGAGTAAAACACTACATATACACTACACTAACCCTAAATAAAGAGTAAAACTCTACATATACACTACACTAACCCTAAATAAAGAGTAAAACACAACATATACACTACACTAACCCTAAATAAAGAGTAAAACACTACATATACACTACACTAACCCTAAATAAAGAGTAAAACACTACATATACACTACACTAACCCTAAATAAAGAGTAAAACACTACATATACACTACACTAACCCTAAATAAAGAGTAAAACACTACATATACACTACACTAACCCTAAATAAAGAGTAAAACTCTACATATACACTACACTAACCCTAAATAAAGAGTAAAACAGTACATATACACTACGCTAACCCTAAATAAAGAGTAAAACACTGCATATACACTACACTAACCCTAAATAAAGAGTAAAACACTACATACACACTACACTAACCCTAAATAAAGAGTAAACACTACATATACACTACACTAACCCTAAATAAAGAGTAAACAATGCATATACACTACACTAACCCTAAATAAAGAGTAAACACTACATATACACTACACTAACCCTAAATAAAGAGTAAACACTACATATACACTACACTAACCCTAAATAAAGAGTAAAACACTACATATACACTACACTAACCCTAAATAAAGAGTAAAACACTGCATATACACTACACTACACTAACCCTAAATAAAGGGTAAAACACTACATATACACTACACTACACTAACACATAATAAAGGGTAAAACACTACATATACACTACACTAACCCTAAATATAGGGTAAAACACTACATATACACTACACTAACCCTAAATAAAGAGTAAAACACTGCATATACACTACACTAACCCTAAATAAAGAGTAAAACACTACATATACACTACACTAACCCTAAATAAAGAGTAAACACTGCATATACACTACACTAACCCTAAATAAAGAGTAAAACACTGCATATACACTACACTAACCCTAAATAAAGAGTAAAACACTACATATACACTACAATAACCCTAAATAAAGAGTGAACACTACATATACACTACACTAACCCTAAATAAATAGTAAAACTCTACATATACACTACACTAACCCTAAATAAAGAGTAAAACACTACATATACACTACACTAACCCTAAATAAAGAGTAAACACTGCATATACACTACACTAACCCTAAATAAAGAGTAAAACACTACATATACACTACACTAACCGTAAATAAATAGTAAAACACTACATATACACTACACTAACCGTAAATAAAGAGTAAAACACTGCATATACACTACACTAACCCTAAATAAAGAGTAAAACTCTACATATACACTACACTAACCCTAAATAAAGAGTAAAACACTGCATATACACTACACTAACCCTAAATAAAGAGTAAACACTGCATATACACTACACTAACCCTAAATAAAGAGTAAAACACTACATATACACTACACTAACCGTAAATAAAGAGTAAAACACTGCATATACACTACACCAACCCTAAATAAATAGTAAACACTGCATATACACTACAATAACCCTAAATAAAGAGTGAGCACTACATATACACTACACTAACCCTAAATAAATAGTAAAACTCTACATATACACTACACTAACCCTAAATAAAGAGTAAACACTGCATATACACTACACTAACCCTAAATAAAGAGTAAACACTGCATATACACTACACTAACCGTAAATAAAGATTAAAACACTGCATATACACTACAGTAACCCTAAATAAAGAGTAAACACTGCATATACACTACAATAACCCTAAATAGAGAGTGAACACTACATATACACTACACTAACCCTAAATAAATAGTAAAACTCTACATATACACTACACTAACCCTAAATAAAGAGTAAAACACTGCATATACACAACACTAACCCTAAATACAGAGTAAAACACTACATATACACTACACTAACCCTAAATAAAGAGTAAACACTGCATATACACTTCACTAACCCTAAATAAAGAGTAAAACACTGCATATACACTACACTAACCCTAAATAAAGAGTAAAACACTACATATACACTACAATAACCCTAAATAAAGAGTAAAACACTACATATACACTACACTAACCCTAAATAAATAGTAAAACTCTACATATACACTACACTAACCCTAAATAAAGAGTAAAACAGTACATATACACTACACTAACCCTAAATAAAGAGTAAAACACTGCATATACACAACACTAACCCTAAATAAAGAGTAAACACTACATATACACTACACTAACCCTAAATAAAGAGTAAACACTGCATATACACTACACTAACCCTAAATAAAGAGTAAAACACTGCATATACACTACACTAACCCTAAATAAAGAGTAAACACTGCATATACACTACAATAACCCTAAATAAAGAGTGAACACTACATATACACTACACTAACCCTAAATAAATAGTAAAACTCTACATATACACTACACTAACCCTAAATAAAGAGTAAAACACTACATATACACTACACTAACCCTAAATAAAGAGTAAACACTGCATATACACTACACTAACCCTAAATAAAGAGTAAACACTGCATATACACTACACTAACCATAAATAAAGATTAAAACACTGCATATACACTACAGTAACCCTAAATAAAGAGTAAAACACTGCATATACACTACACTAACCCTAAATAAAGAGTAAACACTGCATATACACTACACTAACCCTAAATAAAGAGTAAACACTGCATATACACTACACTAACCGTAAATAAAGATTAAAACACTGCATATACACTACAGTAACCCTAAATAAAGAGTAAACACTGCATATACACTACACTAACCCTAAATAAAGAGTAAACACTGCATATACACTACACTAACCGTAAATAAAGATTAAAACACTGCATATACACTACAGTAACCCTAAATAAAGAGTAAACACTGCATATACACTACACTAACCCTAAATAAAGAGTAAACACTGCATATACACTACAATAACCCTAAATAGAGAGTGAACACTACATATACACTACACTAACCCTAAATAAATAGTAAAACTCTACATATACACTACACTAACCCTAAATAAAGAGTAAACACTGCATATACACTACACTAACCCTAAATAAAGAGTAAAACACTGCATATACACTACACTAACCCTAAATAAAGAGTAAAACACTGCATATACACTACACTAACCCTAAATAAAGAGTAAAACACTACATATACACTACACTAACCCTAAATAAAGAGTAAACACTGCATATACACTACACTAACCCTAAATAAAGAGTAAAACACTGCATATACACTACACTAACCCTAAATAAAGAGTAAACACTGCATATACACTACAATAACCCTAAATAAAGAGTGAACACTACATATACACTACACTAACCCTAAATAAATAGTAAAACTCTACATATACACTACACTAACCCTAAATAAAGAGTGAACACTACATATACACTACACTAACCCTAAATAAATAGTAAAACTCTACATATACACTACACTAACCCTAAATAAAGAGTAAACACTGCATATACACTACACTAACCGTAAATAAAGATTAAAACACTGCATATACACTACACTAACCCTAAATAAAGAGTAAACACTGCATATACACTACAATAACCCTTAATAGAGAGTGAACACTACATATACACTACACTAACCCTAAATAAATAGTAAAACTCTACATATACACTACACTAACCCTAAATAAAGAGTAAACACTGCATATACACTACACTAACCCTAAATAAAGAGTAAAACACTGCATATACACTACACTAACCCTAAATAAAGAGTAAAACACTACATATACACTACACTAACCCTAAATAAAGAGTAAAACACTTCATATACACTACACTAACCCTAAATAAAGAGTAAAACACTGCATATACACTACACTAACCCTAAATAAAGAGTAAAACACTACATATACACTACACTAACCCTAAATAAAGAGTAAACACTACATATACACTACACTAACCCTAAATAAAGAGTAAAACACAACATATACACTACACTAACCCTAAATAAAGAGTAAAACTCTACATATACACTACACTAACCCTAAATAAAGAGTAAACACTGCATATACACTACACTAACCCTAAATAAAGAGTAAAACACTGCATATACACTACACTAACCCTAAATAAAGAGTAAAACACTACATACACACTACACTAACCCTAAATAAAGAGTAAACACTACATATACACTACACTAACCCTAAATAAAGAGTAAACAATGCATATACACTACACTAACCCTAAATAAAGAGTAAACACTACATATACACTACACTAACCCTAAATAAAGAGTAAACACTACATATACACTACACTAACCCTAAATAAAGAGTAAAACACTACATATACACTACACTAACCCTAAATAAAGAGTAAAACACTGCATATACACTACACTACACTAACCCTAAATAAAGGGTAAAACACTACATATACACTACACTACACTAACACATAATAAAGGGTAAAACACTACATATACACTACACTAACCCTAAATATAGGGTAAAACACTACATATACACTACACTAACCCTAAATAAAGAGTAAAACACTGCATATACACTACACTAACCCTAAATAAAGAGTAAAACACTACATATACACTACACTAACCCTAAATAAAGAGTAAACACTGCATATACACTACACTAACCCTAAATAAAGAGTAAAACACTACATATACACTACACTAACCCTAAATAAAGAGTAAAACACTACATATACACTACAATAACCCTAAATAAAGAGTGAACACTACATATACACTACACTAACCCTAAATAAATAGTAAAACTCTACATATACACTACACTAACCCTAAATAAAGAGTAAAACACTACATATACACTACACTAACCCTAAATAAAGAGTAAACACTGCATATACACTACACTAACCCTAAATAAAGAGTAAAACACTACATATACACTACACTAACCGTAAATAAATAGTAAAACACTGCATATACACTACACTAACCGTAAATAAAGAGTAAAACACTGCATATACACTACACTAACCCTAAATAAAGAGTAAAACTCTACATATACACTACACTAACCCTAAATAAAGAGTAAAACACTGCATATACACTACACTAACCCTAAATAAAGAGTAAACACTGCATATACACTACACTAACCCTAAATAAAGAGTAAAACACTACATATACACTACACTAACCGTAAATAAAGAGTAAAACACTGCATATACACTACACCAACCCTAAATAAATAGTAAACACTGCATATACACTACAATAACCCTAAATAAAGAGTGAGCACTACATATACACTACACTAACCCTAAATAAATAGTAAAACTCTACATATACACTACACTAACCCTAAATAAAGAGTAAACACTGCATATACACTACACTAACCCTAAATAAAGAGTAAACACTGAATATACACTACACTAACCGTAAATAAAGATTAAAACACTGCATATACACTACAGTAACCCTAAATAAAGAGTAAACACTGCATATACACTACAATAACCCTAAATAGAGAGTGAACACTACATATACACTACACTAACCCTAAATAAATAGTAAAACTCTACATATACACTACACTAACCCTAAATAAAGAGTAAAACACTGCATATACACAACACTAACCCTAAATACAGAGTAAAACACTACATATACACTACACTAACCCTAAATAAAGAGTAAACACTGCATATACACTTCACTAACCCTAAATAAAGAGTAAAACACTGCATATACACTACACTAACCCTAAATAAAGAGTAAAACACTACATATACACTACAATAACCCTAAATAAAGAGTAAAACACTACATATACACTACACTAACCCTAAATAAATAGTAAAACTCTACATATACACTACACTAACCCTAAATAAAGAGTAAAACAGTACATATACACTACACTAACCCTAAATAAAGAGTAAAACACTGCATATACACAACACTAACCCTAAATAAAGAGTAAACACTACATATACACTACACTAACCCTAAATAAAGAGTAAACACTGCATATACACTACACTAACCCTAAATAAAGAGTAAAACACTGCATATACACTACACTAACCCTAAATAAAGAGTAAACACTGCATATACACTACAATAACCCTAAATAAAGAGTGAACACTACATATACACTACACTAACCCTAAATAAATAGTAAAACTCTACATATACACTACACTAACCCTAAATAAAGAGTAAAACACTACATATACACTACACTAACCCTAAATAAAGAGTAAACACTGCATATACACTACACTAACCCTAAATAAAGAGTAAACACTGCATATACACTACACTAACCCTAAATAAAGAGTAAACACTGCATATACACTACACTAACCGTAAATAAAGATTAAAACACTGCATATACACTACACTAACCCTAAATAAAGAGTAAACACTGCATATACACTACAATAACCCTAAATAGAGAGTGAACACTACATATACACTACACTAACCCTAAATAAATAGTAAAACTCTACATATACACTACACTAACCCTAAATAAAGAGTAAACACTGCATATACACTACACTAACCCTAAATAAAGAGTAAAACACTGCATATACACTACACTAACCCTAAATAAAGAGTAAAACACTGCATATACACTACACTAACCCTAAATAAAGAGTAAAACACTACATATACACTACACTAACCCTAAATAAAGAGTAAACACTGCATATACACTACACTAACCCTAAATAAAGAGTAAAACACTGCATATACACTACACTAACCCTAAATAAAGAGTAAACACTGCATATACACTACAATAACCCTAAATAAAGAGTGAACACTACATATACACTACACTAACCCTAAATAAATAGTAAAACTCTACATATACACTACACTAACCCTAAATAAAGAGTGAACACTACATATACACTACACTAACCCTAAATAAATAGTAAAACTCTACATATACACTACACTAACCCTAAATAAAGAGTAAACACTGCATATACACTACACTAACCGTAAATAAAGATTAAAACACTGCATATACACTACACTAACCCTAAATAAAGAGTAAACACTGCATATACACTACAATAACCCTTAATAGAGAGTGAACACTACATATACACTACACTAACCCTAAATAAATAGTAAAACTCTACATATACACTACACTAACCCTAAATAAAGAGTAAACACTGCATATACACTACACTAACCCTAAATAAAGAGTAAAACACTGCATATACACTACACTAACCCTAAATAAAGAGTAAAACACTACATATACACTACACTAACCCTAAATAAAGAGTAAAACACTTCATATACACTACACTAACCCTAAATAAAGAGTAAAACACTGCATATACACTACACTAACCCTAAATAAAGAGTAAAACACTACATATACACTACACTAACCCTAAATAAAGAGTAAACACTACATATACACTACACTAACCCTAAATAAAGAGTAAAACACAACATATACACTACACTAACCCTAAATAAAGAGTAAAACTCTACATATACACTACACTAACCCTAAATAAAGAGTAAACACTGCATATACACTACACTAACCCTAAATAAAGAGTAAAACACTGCATATACACTACACTAACCCTAAATAAAGAGTAAAACACTGCATATACACTACACTAACCCTAAATAAAGAGTAAAATACTACATATACACTACACTAACCCTAAATAAAGTGTAAACACTGCATATACACTACACTAACCCTAAATAAAGAGTAAAACACTGCATATACACTACACTAACCCTAAATAAAGAGTAAAACACTACATATACACTACACTAACCCTAAATAAAGAGTAAACACTACATATACACTACACTAACCCTAAATAAAGAGTAAAACACAACATATACACTACACTAACCCTAAATAAAGAGTAAAACTCTACATATACACTACACTAACCCTAAATAAAGAGTAAACACTGCATATACACTACACTAACCCTAAATAAAGAGTAAAACACTGCATATACACTACACTAACCCTAAATAAAGAGTAAAACACTGCATATACACTACACTAACCCTAAATAAAGAGTAAAATACTACATATACACTACACTAACCCTAAATAAAGTGTAAACACTGCATATACACTACACTAACCCTAAATAAAGAGTAAAACACTGCATATACACTACACTAACCCTAAATAAAGAGTAAACACTGCATATACACTACACTAACCCTAAATAAAGAGTGAACACTACATATACACTACACTAACCCTAAATAAATAGTAAAACTCTACATATACACTACACTAACCCTAAATAAAGAGTAAAACACTGCATATACACTACACGAACCCTAAATAAAGAGTAAAACTCTACATATACACTACACTAACCCTAAATAAAGAGTAAAACACTGCATATACACTACACTAACCCTAAATAAAGAGTAAACACTGCATATACACTACACTAACCCTAAATAAAGAGTAAACACTGCATATACACTACACTAACCGTAAATAAAGATTAAAACACTGCATATACACTACACTAACCCTAAATAAAGAGTAAACACTGCATATACACTACAATAACCCTTAATAGAGAGTGAACACTACATATACACTACACTAACCCTAAATAAATAGTAAAACTCTACATATACACTACACTAACCCTAAATAAAGAGTAAACACTGCATATACACTACACTAACCCTAAATAAAGAGTAAAACACTGCATATACACTACACTAACCCTAAATAAAGAGTAAAACACTGCATATACACTACACTAACCCTAAAAAAAGAGTAAAACACTGCATATACAATACACTAACCCTAAATAAAGAGTAAAACACTGCATATACACTACACTAACCCTAAATAAAGAGTAAAACACTGCATATACACTACACTAACCCTAAATAAAGAGTAAAACACTGCATATACACTACACTAACCCTAAATAAAGAGTAAAACACTACATATACACTACACTTACCCTAAATAAAGAGTAAAACACTACATATACACTACACTACACTAACCCTAAATAAAGAGTAAACACTACATATACACTACACTAACCCTAAATAAAGAGTAAAACACTACATATACACTACACTAACCCTAAATAAAGAATAAAACACTACATATACACTACACTAACCCTAAATAAAGAGTAAAACTCTACATATACACTACACTAACCCTAAATAAAGAGTAAAACACAACATATACACTACACTAACCCTAAATAAAGAGTAAAACACTACATATACACTACACTAACCCTAAATAAAGAGTAAAACACTACATATACACTACACTAACCCTAAATAAAGAGTAAAACACTACATATACACTACACTAACCCTAAATAAAGAGTAAAACACTACATATACACTACACTAACCCTAAATAAAGAGTAAAACTCTACATATACACTACACTAACCCTAAATAAAGAGTAAAACAGTACATATACACTACGCTAACCCTAAATAAAGAGTAAAACACTGCATATACACTACACTAACCCTAAATAAAGAGTAAAACACTACATATACACTACACTAACCCTAAATAAAGAGTAAAACACTACATATACACTACACTAACACTAAATAAAGAGTAAAACACTGCATATACACTACACTACACTAACCCTAAATAAAGGGTAAAACACTACATATACACTACACTACACTAACACATAATAAAGGGTAAAACACTACATATACACTACACTAACCCTAAATATAGGGTAAAACACTACATATACACTACACTAACCCTAAATAAAGAGTAAAACACTGCATATACACTACACTAACCCTAAATAAAGAGTAAAACACTACATATACACTACACTAACCCTAAATAAAGAGTAAACAATGCATATACACTACACTAACCCTAAATAAAGAGTAAAACACTACATATACACTACACTACACTAACACATAATAAAGGGTAAAACACTACATATACACTACACTACACTAACCCTAAATAAAGAGTAAAACACTACATAAACACTACACTAACCCTAAATAAAGAGTAAACACTACATATACACTACACTAACCCCAAATAAAGAGTAAAACACTACATATACACTACACTAACCCTAAATAAAGAGTAAACACTACATATACACTACACTAACCCTAAATAAAGAGTAAAACACTGCATATACACTACACGAACCCTAAATAAAGAGTAAAACTCTACATATACACTACACTAACCCTAAATAAAGAGTAAAACACTGCATATACACTACACTAACCCTAAATAAAGAGTAAACACTGCATATACACTACACTAACCCTAAATAAAGAGTAAACACTGCATATACACTACACTAACCGTAAATAAAGATTAAAACACTGCATATACACTACACTAACCCTAAATAAAGAGTAAACACTGCATATACACTACAATAACCCTTAATAGAGAGTGAACACTACATATACACTACACTAACCCTAAATAAATAGTAAAACTCTACATATACACTACACTAACCCTAAATAAAGAGTAAACACTGCATATACACTACACTAACCCTAAATAAAGAGTAAAACACTGCATATACACTACACTAACCCTAAATAAAGAGTAAAACACTGCATATACACTACACTAACCCTAAAAAAAGAGTAAAACACTGCATATACAATACACTAACCCTAAATAAAGAGTAAAACACTGCATATACACTACACTAACCCTAAATAAAGAGTAAAACACTGCATATACACTACACTAACCCTAAATAAAGAGTAAAACACTGCATATACACTACACTAACCCTAAATAAAGAGTAAAACACTACATATACACTACACTTACCCTAAATAAAGAGTAAAACACTACATATACACTACACTACACTAACCCTAAATAAAGAGTAAACACTACATATACACTACACTAACCCTAAATAAAGAGTAAAACACTACATATACACTACACTAACCCTAAATAAAGAATAAAACACTACATATACACTACACTAACCCTAAATAAAGAGTAAAACTCTACATATACACTACACTAACCCTAAATAAAGAGTAAAACACAACATATACACTACACTAACCCTAAATAAAGAGTAAAACACTACATATACACTACACTAACCCTAAATAAAGAGTAAAACACTACATATACACTACACTAACCCTAAATAAAGAGTAAAACACTACATATACACTACACTAACCCTAAATAAAGAGTAAAACACTACATATACACTACACTAACCCTAAATAAAGAGTAAAACTCTACATATACACTACACTAACCCTAAATAAAGAGTAAAACAGTACATATACACTACGCTAACCCTAAATAAAGAGTAAAACACTGCATATACACTACACTAACCCTAAATAAAGAGTAAAACACTACATATACACTACACTAACCCTAAATAAAGAGTAAAACACTACATATACACTACACTAACACTAAATAAAGAGTAAAACACTGCATATACACTACACTACACTAACCCTAAATAAAGGGTAAAACACTACATATACACTACACTACACTAACACATAATAAAGGGTAAAACACTACATATACACTACACTAACCCTAAATATAGGGTAAAACACTACATATACACTACACTAACCCTAAATAAAGAGTAAAACACTGCATATACACTACACTAACCCTAAATAAAGAGTAAAACACTACATATACACTACACTAACCCTAAATAAAGAGTAAACAATGCATATACACTACACTAACCCTAAATAAAGAGTAAAACACTACATATACACTACACTACACTAACACATAATAAAGGGTAAAACACTACATATACACTACACTACACTAACCCTAAATAAAGAGTAAAACACTACATAAACACTACACTAACCCTAAATAAAGAGTAAACACTACATATACACTACACTAACCCTAAATAAAGAGTAAAACACTACATATACACTACACTAACCCTAAATAAAGAGTAAACACTACATATACACTACACTAACCCTAAATAAAGAGTAAACACTGCATATACACTACACTAACCCTAAATAAAGAGTAAAACACTGCATATACACAACACTAACCCCAAATAAAGAGTAAAACACTACATATACACTACACTAACCCTAAATAAAGAGTAAAACACTGCATATACACTACACTAACCCTAAATAAAGAGTAAACACTGCATATACACTACAATAACCCTAAATAAAGAGTAAAACAGTACATATACACTACACTAACCCTAAATAAAGAGTAAAACAGTACATATACACTACGCTAACCCTAAATAAAGAGTAAAACACTACATATACACTACACTAACCCTAAATAAAGAGTAAAACACTGCATATACACTACGCTAACCCTAAATAAAGAGTAAAACACTGCATATACACTACACTTACCCTAAATAAAGAGTAAAACACTACATATACACTACACTAACCCTAAATAAAGAGTAAAACAGTACATATACACTACACTAACCCTAAATAATGAGTAAAACACTACATATACACTACACTACACTAACACATAATAAAGAGTAAAACACTACATATACACTACACTAACCCTAAATAAAGAGTAAACACTACATATACACTACACTAACCCTAAATAAAGAGTAAACACTACATATACACTACACTAACCCTAAATAAAGAGTAAAACACTACATATACACTACACTAACCCTAAATAAAGAGTAAAACACTACATATACACTACACTAACCCTAAATAAAGAGTAAAATACTGCATATACACTACACTAACCCTAAATAAAGAGTAAAACACTACATATACACAACAATAACCCTAAATAAAGAGTAAAACACTGCATATACACTACACTAACCCCAAATAAAGAGTAAAACACTACATATGCACTACAATAAACCTAAATAAAGAGTAAAACACTTCTTATACACTACACTAACCCTAAATAAAGAGTAAACAATGCATATACACTACACTAATCCTAAATAAAGAGTAAAACACTACATATACACTACACTAACCCTAAATAAAGAGTAAAACACTTCATATACACTACACTAACCCTAAATAAAGAGTGAACACTACATATACAATACACTAACCCTAAATAAAGAGTAAACAATGCATATACACTACACTAATCCTAAATAAAGAGTAAAACACTACATATACACTACAATAACCCTAAATAAAGAGTAAAACACTTCATATACACTACACTAACCCTAAATAAAGAGTGAACACTACATATACAATACACTAACCCTAAATAAAGAGTAAAACACTACATATACACTACACTAACCCTAAATAAATAGTAAAACTCTACATATACACAACACTAACCCTAAATAAAGAGTAAAACACTACATATACACTACACTAACCCTAAATAAAGAGTAAACACTACATATACACTACACTAACCCTAAATAAAGAGTAAAACACTACATATACACTACAATAACCCTAAATAAAGAGTAAAACACTGCATATACACTACACTAACCCTAAATAAATAGTAAAACTCTACATATACACAACACTAACCCTAAATAAAGAGTAAAACACTACATATACACTACACTAACCCTAAATAAAGAGTAAACACTGCATATACACTACACTAACCCTAAATAAAGAGTGAACACTACATATACACTACACTAACCCTAAATAAAGAGTAAAACACTGCATATACACTACACTAACCCTAAATAAAGAGTAAAACACTACATATACACTACACTACACTAACACATAATAAAGAGTAAAACACTGCATATACACTACACTAACCCTAAATAAAGAGTAAACACTGCATATACACTACACTAACCCTAAATAAATAGTAAAACACTGCATATACACTACACTAACCCTAAATAAAGAGTAAAACAGTACATATACACTACACTTACCCTAAATAAAGAGTAAAACACTGCATATACACAACACTAACCCCAAATAAAGAGTAAAACACTACATATACACTACACTAACCCTAAATAAAGAGTAAACACTGCATATACACAACACTAACCCTAAATAAAGAGTAAAACACTACATATACACTACACTAACCCTAAATGAAGAGTAAAACACTGCATATACACTACACTAACCCTAAATAAAGAGTAAAACACTGCATATACACTACACTAACCCTAAATAAAGAGTAAACACTGCATATACACTACACTAACCCTAAATAAAGAGTAAAACACTTCATATACACTACAATAACCCTAAATAAAGAGTAAAACACTGCATATACACTACACTAACCCTAAATAAAGAGTAAGACACTGCATATACACTACACTAACCCTAAATAAAGAGTAAACACTGCATATACACTACAATAACCCTAAATAAAGAGTGAACACTACATATACACTACACTAACCCTAAATAAATAGTAAAACTCTACATATACACTACACTAACCCTAAATAAAGAGTAAAACACTACATATACACTACACTAACCCTAAATAAAGAGTAAAACACTACATATACACTACACTAACCCTAAATAAAGAGTAAAACACTGCATATACACTACACTAACCCTAAATAAAGAGTAAAACACTACATATACACTACACTAACCCTAAATAAAGAGTAAAACACTACATATACACTACACTAACCCTAAATAAAGAGTAAAACACTAGATATACACTACACTTACCATAAATAAAGAGTAAAACACTACATATACACTACACTTACCCTAAATAAAGAGTAAAACACTACATATACACTACAATAACCCTAAATAAAGAGTAAAACACTAGATATACACTACACTTACCCTAAATAAAGAGTAAAACACTACATATACACTACACTTACCCTAAATAAAGAGTAAAACACTACATATACACTACACTACACTAACCCTAAATAAAGAGTAAACACTACATATACACTACACTTACCCTAAATAAAGAGTAAAACACTGCATATACACTACACTAACACATAATAAAGAGTAAAACACTACATATACACTACACTAACCCTAAATAAAGAGTAAAACACTACATATACACTACACTAACCCTAAATAAAGAGTAAAACACTAGATATACACTACACTTACCCTAAATAAAGAGTAAAACACTACATATACACTACACTTACCCTAAATAAAGAGTAAACACTACATATACACTACACTAACCCTAAATAAAGAGTAAACACTACATATACACTACACTTACCCTAAATAAAGAGTAAAACACTACATATACACTACACTTACCCTAAATAAAGAGTAAAACACTACATATACACTACACTACACTAACCCTAAATAAAGAGTAAACACTACATATACACTACACTTACCCTAAATAAAGAGTAAAACACTGCATATACACTACACTAACACATAATAAAGAGTAAAACACTACATATACACTACACTAACCCTAAATAAAGAGTAAACACTACATATACACTACACTAACCCTAAATAAAGAGTAAACACTACATATACACTACACTAACCCTAAATAAAGAGTAAAACACTACATATACACTACACTAACCCTAAATAAAGAGTAAAACACTACATATACACTACACTAACCCTAAATAAAGAGTAAAACACTGCATATACACTACACTAACCCTAAATAAAGAGTAAAACACTACATATACACAACAATAACCCTAAATAAAGAGTAAAACACTGCATATACACTACACTAACCCCAAATAAAGAGTAAAACACTACATATGCACTACAATAAACCTAAATAAAGAGTAAAACACTACATATACACTACACTAACCCTAAATAAAGAGTAAAACACTGCATATACACTACACTAACCCTAAATAAAGAGTAAAACACTACATATACACTACACTAACCCTAAATAAAGAGTAAAACACTACATATACACTACACTAACCCTAAATAAAGAGTAAAACACTAGATATACACTACACTTACCATAAATAAAGAGTAAAACACTACATATACACTACACTTACCCTAAATAAAGAGTAAAACACTACATACACACTACACTACACTAACCCTAAATAAAGAGTAAACACTACATATACACTACACTTACCCTAAATAAAGAGTAAAACACTGCATATACACTACACTAACCCTAAATAAAGAGTAAAACACTACATATACACTACACTAACCCTAAATAAAGAGTAAAACACTGCATATACACTACACTAACCCTAAATAAAGAGTAAAACACTACATATACACTACACTAACCCTAAATAAAGAGTGAACACTACATATACACTACACTAACCCTAAATAAAGAGTAAAACACTACATATACACTACACTTACCCTAAATAAAGAGTAAAACACTACATATACACTACACTACACTAACCCTAAATAAAGAGTAAACACTACATATACACTACACTTACCCTAAATAAAGAGTAAAACACTGCATATACACTACACTAACACATAATAAAGAGTAAAACACTACATATACACTACACTAACCCTAAATAAAGAGTAAACACTACATATACACTACACTAACCCTAAATAAAGAGTAAACACTACATATACACTACACTAACCCTAAATAAAGAGTAAAACACTACATATACACTACACTAACCCTAAATAAAGAGTAAAACACTACATATACACTACACTAACCCTAAATAAAGAGTAAAACACTGCATATACACTACACTAACCCTAAATAAAGAGTAAAACACTACATATACACAACAATAACCCTAAATAAAGAGTAAAACACTGCATATACACTACACTAACCCCAAATAAAGAGTAAAACACTACATATGCACTACAATAAACCTAAATAAAGAGTAAAACACTTCTTATACACTACACTAACCCTAAATAAAGAGTAAACAATGCATATACACTACACTAATCCTAAATAAAGAGTAAAACACTACATATACACTACAATAACCCTAAATAAAGAGTAAAACACTTCATATACACTACAATAACCCTAAATAAAGATTGAACACTACATATACAATACACTAACCCTAAATAAGGAGTAAACACTACATATACACTACACTAACCCTAAATAAATAGTAAAACTCTACATATACACAACACTAACCCTAAATAAAGAGTAAAACACTACATATACACTACACTAACCCTAAATAAAGAGTAAACACTACATATACACTACACTAACCCTAAATAAAGAGTAAAACACTACATATACAATACACTAACCCTAAATAAATAGTAAAACTCTACATATACACAACACTAACCCTAAATAAAGAGTAAAACACTACATATACACTACACTAACCCTAAATAAAGAGTAAACACTGCATATACACTACACTAACCCTAAATAAAGAGTGAACACTACATATACACTACACTAACCCTAAATAAAGAGTAAAACACTGCATATACACTACACTAACCCTAAATAAAGAGTAAAACACTACATATACACTACACTACACTAACACATAATAAACAGTAAAACACTGCATATACACTACACTAACCCTAAATAAAGAGTAAACACTGCATATACACTACACTAACCCTAAATAAATAGTAAAACACTGCATATACACTACACTAACCCTAAATAAAGAGTAAAACAGTACATATACACTACACTTACCCTAAATAAAGAGTAAAACACTGCATATACACAACACTAACCCCAAATAAAGAGTAAAACACTACATATACACTACACTAACCCTAAATAAAGAGTAAACACTGCATATACACAACACTAACCCTAAATAAAGAGTAAAACACTACATATACACTACACTAACCCTAAATAAAGAGTAAAACACTGCATATACACTACACTAACCCTAAATAAAGAGTAAAACACTGCATATACACTACACTAACCCTAAATAAAGAGTAAACACTGCATATACACTACAATAACCCTAAATAAAGAGTGAACACTACATATACACTACACTAACCCTAAATAAATAGTAAAACTCTACATATACACTACACTAACCCTAAATAAAGAGTAAAACACTACATATACACTACACTAACCCTAAATAAAGAGTAAAACACTGCATATACACTACACTAACCCTAAAAAAAGAGTAAAACACTACATATACACTACACTAACCCTAAATAAAGAGTAAAACACTGCATATACACTACACTAACCCTAAATAAAGAGTAAAACACTACATATACACTACACTAACCCTAAATAAAGAGTAAAACACTACATATACACTACACTAACCCTAAATAAAGAGTAAAACACTAGATATACACTACACTTACCCTAAATAAAGAGTAAAACACTACATATACACTACACTTACCCTAAATAAAGAGTAAAACACTGCATATACACTACACTAACACATAATAAAGAGTAAAACACTGCATATACACTACACTAACCCTAAATAAAGAGTAAACACTACATATACACTACACTAACCCTAAATAAAGAGTAAACACTACATATACACAACACTAACCCTAAATAAAGAGTAAAACACTACATATACACTACACCAACCCTAAATAAAGAATAAAACACTGCATATACACTACACTAACCCTAAATAAAGATTAAAACACTGCATATACACTACACTAACCCTAAATAAAGAGTAAACACTGCATATACACTACAATAACCCTAAATAAAGAGTGAACACTACATATACACTACACTAACCCTAAATAAATAGTAAAACTCTACATATACACTACACTAACCCTAAATAAAGAGTAAAACACTACATATACACTACACTAACCCTAAATAAAGAGTAAACCCTGCATAAACACTACACTAACCCTAAATAAAGAGTAAAACACTACATATACACTACAATAACCCTAAATAAAGAGTGAACACTACATATACACTACACTAACCCTACATAAAGAGTAAACACTGCATATACACTACACTAACCCTAAATAAAGAGTAAAACACTACATATACACTACAATAACCCTAAATAAAGAGTGAACACTACATATACACTACACTAACCCTACATAAAGAGTAAAACACTGCATATACACTACACTAACCCTAAATAAAGAGTGAACACTGCATATACACAACACTAACCCTAAATAAAGAGTGAACACTGCATATGCACAACACTAACCCTAAATAAAGAGTAAAACACTACATATACAGTACACCCTTACATTGTCGTCGCCCCCCCCCCCCACCAATAAAAATGAAAATCGCCTTGTACGTCAGTTTTTCCAAATTGGAGCCTCCAGCTGTTGCAAAATAACAATTCCCAGTATTGCCGGACAGCCATTGACTATCCAGGCATGTTGTGAGTTTTGCAACAGCTGAAGGCTCCCTGTTTGAGGAAAACTGATGAATACAATTTTTTTTCTGGAGGAGGTAGGTGTAACGCTTGCATCAGGGTCCCACCCTATGATTCTGGCGTGACATATTTTGCGCACAGCGTGGCTCTCGTCATAGTCCTTACTCCCTGGTTTATTATAGAAGCCAAAATGAGTCCAAATGGCCGCCTTGGAAATCCCCGGAGCGTCCCGTATCTCTCATTGCCAGCCATATTCAAGCGGCGTCCACTCTGCAGCAGCTACCGCGAGACTACAGACTCAGACCAAACAGGAAGGAGACCGTACGCACTCGCGGGACAACTCTCGCGGGATCTTGTTCTTTCTCAGCTGTGAGTAGGACAGAGCTGGTGAATAACAGGTGCACTGCCAACTAGTGGTCGGGAGTTTAAGTGTTATAAAAAAATAAGACGGTCGAATAGGACAGTGAGATACAGTAAATGTTAATTATAATGGTTTATCAAATATAGATTCTAATAATTTTTGAATCGATACAGTATCGTTTAATGAAAAATCGTGATAATTGCGTGAATCTATTTTTTTCTTACACCCCTAGTTGTATCACAAATGCTCATGTGGGCGCTGCTGAAAAGCGGCAAACTCCCATTTGGCTGTAGGGGGTGTGGGTCTGGTGAAGGGGGTCTTGTGATTCCCCAAGTGACGGTGGTTCACATGGAGTAGTGTGACCATGGTCCTACAAATCAGGGAGGTAGTAGATTAGGGTACCAGTTCCAGTACCGCATGGTAGGCAAGACCCCAAATTATATTTATTTATTATATTTTTTATATTTATTTTATCTTTTTTTATTTTAGTTTTTTGAATGGTTATTTTATTTATATTTATTTTTGTTTTCATCATTTTTTCTGTGTTGGACCTTCATTAATAGCTGTAGACTGTGGTTGTTTTTCCGAATAACGACATAAAATAATGTGAATAGGCGTGAGCACATATGTATTATTATTAACATTTCTCTAATAGGGTCTTTTAGGCATTCAGGCACAGAAAGGAAATAGATCCGCTCACCGCTTGGAGACTCTTTAAGGTCTTTTAGGGATATATATTTAAAAATATATATAATTTCGGATGACGTATTTTATAGTTTTTACATTTTCACATACACTTATGGGTATAATAATTATTCACATTTGATGTATCTTTTTATGGTATTGTTTAGTTTTTACACTCTTACACATGTATAGACATATCTTGGATTATTTGCACATATACAGTCATGATGTCGTCCCCCCTGAAATGTTTCTATATAATGAAGTATTCCTCACAGGAAAGGATTGCAGTAACACATGTTTATTCCCTTTGTGTGTAGTGGTAAACCTGCAGGGTTGAGTTTGTGGGAGGGGCTGGGGGCACTATAAATACCGCCTCTCACCTGTAGTCTGGGCGTACGTAGAGTTCTTGCTATCCCTCCCATTTCCCACCCCGTTCTTTTCAGTATCTCATCACAGGGTATACCCTCTATAGGTGTGCCCGCACTTACGGTTTCGGCACACCACAGACCATTAGGTAAGGTTGCTGTAACAATAGATACGGTAAGTACGGTTACGGTGAAGCCACGACCACAATTGGAACTAAACCAAAAAAAAAAAAGCAAATTGGACCTAATGTCACCAAACTCCAAAAATGGTCCGGACACAATTATTGGCCACTTTCAGAATTGTGGATAAATAAGATTGTTTCCAGCATGTGATGTTCCTTTATACTCACCTGGGGTAAGTAACAGGTGTGGGCAATATAACAATCACACCTGACAGCAGATAAAAAGGAGAGAAGTTCACTTAGTCTTTGCATTGTGTGTCTGTGTGTGTCACACTAAGCATGGACAACAGAAAGAGGAGAAGAGAACTGTCTGAGGACTTGTAACCTTGAGATTGTTGATATTTTTCCACAATTTTGGTTCTCAAGTCCATCTCCAGAGATCTAGATTTGTCTTTGTCCACAGTGCGCAACATTATCAAGAAGTTTACACCCCATGGCCCTGTAGATAATCTCCCTGGGTGTGGACGGAAGAGAAAAACTGATGAAAGGTGTCAACACAGGATAGTCCGGATGGTGGATAAGCAGCCCCAAACAAGTTCCAAAGATATTCCAGCTGTCCTGCAGGCTCAGGGAGCATCAGTGTCAGTGCGAACTATCCGTCCACATTTAACCCCTTAAGGACGGACCCATTTTTTACCTCAATGGCCAGGCTCTATTTCTTTAAATGTATCTACTTAAATAGTAATAACTTTAGAACGCTTTTTCTGAGCAGAGCGATTCTGAGATTATTTTTTTCGGGACATATTGTACTTTATATAAGCCGTGCATTTTTGTTGACACATGCAGTATTTTTTGTGAAAAACCTCAAAATATTGTGAAAAACTGGAAAATTTGAGTTTAAATTTTTTTTTATGGTGTATACGCTGTGCGGTAAAAGTGATGTCATATTTATTCCGTGGGTCAGTACGATTATGGTGATACCCATTTTATGTCGCTTTCTAGGTTCTTTTTCCTTTTCTGAGAAATTCATTTTCTGCCGTTCATTTTCCAACAGCCGTAACTTTTTTATTTTTCAAAAAATACATAAAGAAAAAACAGACCAGCTGACCGCCCTGTAGACGTAGCCACTGGAAGGGTAATTGGTGGAGGAGCACAGATACAGGTCAAGCTGTGGAGCCAGTTACAATGGAATCCAAGAAGGACAAGGAAATCCAGCTCCCCCCAAAAATATAGAATAACGGTATAAAAACACAAAACATTTATTTCATCCTTTAAAGGGGAGCTCCCACCATCACTTTTTTTCTTTTTTCTGTCCCTGCCTATTACCCATCTATCCCTAACCCCCTCTCCGTTCAGGGATCCACTGTATGGCCGGCGCTCTCCTTCCTCGTCATCACGTTGTCGCATACGTGCGTCGGCATGCTTAACGACGTGATGGCGGCGACGGAGAGCAAGGATACCCGGCCGGCAGTGAAGACGTTACGGAGCGACGGGGACACGGCGACAGCGATGGAGCGACATCCAGGGCAGCGGTGACGGGTCCGGAGCGGTGGGGACACGGGAGTATTACCTCCTATGCAGTGGTCTTCAATCTGCGGACCTCCAGATGTTGCAAAACTACATCTCCCAGCATGCCCGGACAGCCGTTGGCTGTCCGGGCATGCTGGGAGTTGTAGTTTTGCAACATCTGGAGGTCCGCAGGTTGAAGACCACTATTGGGTTCAAAATCTTAATTTTTTTTTGATTTTGCACCTATAAATTGGGTGCGTCTTATAGGGCGATAAATACGGTATATAAAGAATTTTGCATATCATGTAGCACATACTAGATCTATCTATCGTAAAACTACTATGGAGAAGATGTATCCATATGTCTGAGCGATTGTATATATGTAATCACAGTGTGAACAGTAATGGATTCCAGTCACATGACAAGTATCTATGTTTATATCAATTTTAGTGTGAATACTGCCCAACGCCCGCGGGTACTTAGTGTGCAGCCACACACCCACATCCCTTTGTGTCAGTGCAGCTGCAATTACATGAATGGCAAACGTTTCCCACTGAGTAATGGAAAGTCAAACAGGCTGCCGTATCAACGCACATTTACTGTGTCAACAATGAAGCGAAAACTTTTTGAAATGATGCCAAAAAGTTTTCTCTCTGGGTAAAGAATGGAGTATATATATATATATATATATATATATATATATATTACAATCTATTCAAAGAGCAGAAAAGTAAGTCTACGAATTATGACAATGTGAGACTTCATAACATATTGCATTGTAAGTAATAATAATTGTATATAAAAAAGACGCGTAACTGATTTATACTGTGTAGTAGTAACGGATTATCCACCTGTAATGATTGATGTAATACAATGTATTCAATAGAACACCTGGACGTCATGACACGTGTTTTTTATTTTTCGTCCAACGCCATTGAGTGAGGGCGTATTTTTGGGGGGATGAGCTGTACTTTTTTATTGGTATCATTTTTGTGCTACGCGCTACCTTTTGATCTTTTTTATTGCTCTATTTGTAACAAAATTGGCGAATTTTGTGCTTTTTTTAAATGTTTTTTTTTTTTACGCCGTTCACCGTGCGGAATCATGTACCTTATAGTTTTATAGTACATGTCATTACGGATGTGGCAACACCTATTATGTATATGATTTGTGTTTTTGATCTTTTTTGGTGATAATACGCGGCTTTTATTGGGAAAGGGGCAGTTTTCATTTTTTTTTTACACTTCACACTTTTATTGAAGAACTTTTTATTTAATTTTTTACACTTTTTACAGGTTATGCTATGAATACATTTGTACTGCAGCACAGTATGAACTGATGAGCTGCGCACTGTACGGCCTCTTATAATTACTGTTGGGAAAAGGCGCCTTCCAATAAGAGATCTGGAGCAGTTTGTAAAGGAAGAGTGGTCCAACATTCCGGCTGAGAGGTGTAAGAAGCTTATTGATGGTTATAGGAAGAGAGGTCCAACATTCCGGCTGAGAGGTGTAAGAAGCTTATTGATGCTTATAGGAAGAGTGGATCCAACATTCCGACTTAGAGGTGTAAGAAGCTTATTGATGGTTATAGGAAGAGTGGTCCAACATTCCGGCTGAGAGGTGTAAGAAGCTTATTGATGCTTATAGGAAGAGTGGTCCAACATTCCAGCTGAGAGGTGTAAGAAGCTTATTGATGCTTATAGGAAGAGTGGTCCAACATTCCGGCTGAGAGGTGTAAGAAGCTTATTGATGGTTATAGGAAGAGAGGTCCAACATTCCGGCTGAGAGGTGTAAGAAGCTTATTGATGCTTATAGGAAGAGTGGATCCAACATTCCGACTTAGAGGTGTAAGAAGCTTATTGATGGTTATAGGAAGAGTGGTCCAACATTACGGCTGAGAGGTGTAAGAAGCTTATTGATGCTTATAGGAAGAGTGGTCCAACATTCCAGCTGAGAGGTGTAAGAAGCTTATTGATGCTTATAGGAAGAGTGGTCCAACATTCCGGCTGAGAGGTGTAAGAAGCTTATTGATGCTTATAGGAAGAGTGGATCCAACATTCCGACTTAGAGGTGTAAGAAGCTTATTGATGGTTATAGGAAGAGTGGTCCAACATTCCGGCTGATAGGTGTAAGAAGCTTATTGATGCTTATAGGAAGAGTGGATCCAACATTCCGACTTAGAGGTGAAAGAAGCTCATTGATGGTTATAGGAAGAGTGGTCCAACATTCCGGTTGAGAGGTGTAAGAAGCTTATTGATGCTTATAGGAAGAGTGGTCCAACATTCCGGCTGAGAGGTGTAAGAAGCTTATTGATGCTTATAGGAAGTGGTCCAACATTTCGGCTGAGAGGTGTAAGAAGCTTATTGATGGTTATAGGAAGAGTGGTCCAACATTCCGGCTGAGAGGTGTAAGAAGCTTATTGATGCTTATAGAAAGAGTGGTCCAACATTCCGGCTGAGAGGTGTAAGAAGCTTATTGATGGTTATAGGAAGAGTGGTCCAACATTCCGGTAGAGAGGTGTAAGAAGCTTATTGATGGTTATGGGAAGAGTGGTCCAACATTCCGGTGGAGAGGTGTAAGAAGCTTATTGATGGTTATAGGAAGAGGGGTCCAACATTCCGGCTGAGAGGTGTAAGAAGCTTATTGATGCTTATAGAAAGAGTGGTCCAACATTCCGGCTGAGAGGTGTAAGAAGCTTATTGATGGTTATAGGAAGAGTGGTCCAACATTCTGGCTGAGAGGTGTAAGAAGTTTATTGATGCTTATAGAAAGAGTGGTCCAACATTCTGGCTGAGAGGTGTAAGAAGCTTATTGATGCTTATAGGAAGAGTGGTCCAACATTCCGGCTGAGAGGTGTAAGAAGCTTATTGATGGTTATAGGAAGAGTGGTCCAACATTCCGGTAGAGAGGTGTAAGAAGCTTATTGATGGTTATAGGAAGAGTGGTCCAACATTCTGGCTCAGAGGTGTAAGAAGCTTATTGATGGTTATAGGAAGAGTGGTCCAACATTCCGGTGGAGAGGTGTAAGAAGCTTATTGATGCTTATAGGAAGAGTGGTCCAACATTCCAGCTGAGACGTGTAAGAAGCTTATTGATGGTTATAGGAAGAGTGGTCCAACATTCTGGCTGAGAGGTGTAAGAAGCTTATTGATGCTTATAGGAAGAGAGGTCCAACATTCCGGTGGAGAGGTGTAAGAAGCTTATTGATGCTTATAGGAAGAGTGGTCCAACATTCCGGCTGAGAGGTGTAAGAAGCTTATTGATGCTTATAGGAAGAGTGGTCCAACATTCCGGCTGAGAGGTGTAAGAAGCTTATTGATGGTTATAGGAAGAGTGGTCCAACATTCCGGTAGAGAGGTGTAAGAAGCTTATTGATGGTTATAGGAAGAGTGCTCCAACATTCTGGCTGAGAGGTGTAAGAAGCTTATTGATGCTTATAGGAAGAGAGGTCCAACATTCCGGTGGAGAGGTGTAAGAAGCTTATTGATGCTTATAGGAAGAGTGGTCCAACATTCCAGCTGAGAGATGTAAGAAGCTTATTGATGCTTATAGGAAGAGTGGTCCAACATTCCGGCTGAGAGGTGTAAGAAGCTTATTGATGGTTATAGGAAGAGTGGTCCAACATTCCGGTAGAGAGGTGTAAGAAGCTTATTGATGCTTATAGGAAGAGTGGTCCAACATTCCAGCTGAGAGATGTAAGAAGCTTATTGATGCTTATAGGAAGAGTGGTCCAACATTCCGGCTGAGAGGTGTAAGAAGCTTATTGATGGTTATAGGAAGAGTGGTCCAACATTCCGGTAGAGAGGTGTAAGAAGCTTATTGATGGTTATAGGAAGAGTGCTCCAACATTCTGGCTGAGAGGTGTAAGAAGCTTATTGATGCTTATAGGAAGAGAGGTCCAACATTCCGGTGGAGAGGTGTAAGAAGCTTATTGATGCTTATAGGAAGAGTGGTCCAACATTCCAGCTGAGAGATGTAAGAAGCTTATTGATGCTTATAGGAAGAGTGGTCCAACATTCCGGCTGAGAGGTGTAAGAAGCTTATTGATGGTTATAGGAAGAGTGGTCCAACATTCCGGTAGAGAGGTGTAAGAAGCTTATTGATGCTTATAGGAAGAGTGGTCCAACATTCCAGCTGAGAGATGTAAGAAGCTTATTGATGCTTATAGGAAGAGTGGTCCAACATTCCGGCTGAGAGGTGTAAGAAGCTTATTGATGGTTATAGGAAGAGTGGTCCAACATTCCGGTAGAGAGGTGTAAGAAGCTTATTGATGGTTATAGGAAGAGTGCTCCAACATTCCGGCTGAGAGGTGTAAGAAGCTTATTGATGCTTATAGGAAGAGAGGTCCAACATTCCGGTGGAGAGGTGTAAGAAGCTTATTGATGGTTATAGGAAGAGTGGTCCAACATTCCGGCTGAGAGGTGTAAGAAGCTTATTGATGCTTTATAGGAAGAGTGGTCCAACATTCCGGCTGAGAGGTGTAAGAAGCTCATTGATGCTTATAGGAAGAGTGGTCCAACAAATCCGGCTGAGAGGTGTAAGAAGCTTATTGATGCTTATAGGAAGAGTGATCCAACATTCCAGCTGAGAGGTGTAAGAAGCTTATTGATGCTTATAGGAAGACACTGATTTCACTTATTTTTCCCAAAGGGTGTGCACCCAAATATTAAGTTAAGGGGCCAATAATTGTGTCCGGACCATTTTTGGAGTTTGGTGACATTATGTACAATTTGCTTTTTTTCCTCCTTTTTTGATTTAGTTCCAATACACACAAAGGGAATAAACATGTGTATAGCAAAACCTGTGTTACTGCAATATATATACAGAGGAGAGGAGATCTATATATATATATACAGAGGAGAGGAGATCTATATATATACATACAGAGGAGAGGAGATCTATATATATACATACAGAGGAGAGGAGATATATATATATATATATATATATATATATATACAGAGGAGAGGAGATCTATATATATATATATACAGAGGAGAGGAGATATATATATATATATATATATATATATATATATATATATACAGAGGAGAGGAGATCTATATATATATATACACACAAAGGGAATAAACATGTGTATAGCAAAACCTGTGTTACTGCAATATATATATACAGAGGAGAGGAGATCTATATATATATATACAGAGGAGAGGAGATCTATATATATATATATACAGAGGAGAGGAGATCTATATATATATATATATACACACAAAGGGAATAAACATGTGTATAGCAAAACCTGTGTTACTGCAATATATATATACACAGAGGAGAGGAAATCTATATGTATACAGAGGAGAGGATATATATATATATATATATATATATATATATATATATACAGAGGAGAGGAGATCTATATATATATATATATATATATATATATATATATATACAGAGGAGACGAGATCTATATATATATATATACACACAAAGGGAATAAACATGTGTATAGCAAAACCTGTGTTACTGCAATATATATATATATACAGAGGAGAGGAGATCTATATATATATACAGAGGAGAGGAGATCTATATATATATATATATATATATATACAGAGGAGAGGAGATCTATATATATATATATATATACACAGAGGAGAGGAGATCTATATATATATATATATATATATATATATACAGAGGAGAGGAGATCTATATATATATATATATATACACAGAGGAGAGGAGATCTATATGTATACAGAGGAGAGGATATATATATATATATATATATATATATATATATACAGAGGAGAGGAGATCTATATATATATATATATATATACACAGAGGAGAGGAGATCTATATGTATACAGAGGAGAGGATATATATATATATATATATATATATATATACAGAGGAGAGGAGATCTATATATATATACACAAAGGCAATAAACATGTGTATAGCAAAACCTGTGTTACTGCAATATATATATATATACAGAGGAGAGGAGATCTATATATATATACAGAGGAGAGGAGATCTATATATATATACAGAGGAGAGGAGATCTATATATATATATATACAGAGGAGAGGAGATCTATATATATATATACAGAGGAGAGGAGATCTATATATATATATATATATATATATATATATATATATATATAGAGGGGAGGAGATCTATATATATATATATATATATATATATACAGAGGAGAGGAGATTTATATATATACAGAGGAGAGGAGATCTATATATATATATATATACACAAAGGGAATAAACATGTGTATAGCAAAACCTGTGTTACTGCAATATATATATATATATATATATATATACATATATATATATATATATATATATATATATATATATATATATATATATATACCGTATATACTCGAGTATAAGCCGAGTTTTTCAGCACGATTTTTCGTGCTGAAAACACCCCCCTCGGCTTATACTCGAGTGAACTCCCCCACCCGCAGTGGTCTTCAACCTGCGGACCTCCAGAGGTTTCAAAACTACAACCCCAGCAAGCCCGGGCAGCCATCGGCTGTCCGGGCTTGCTGGGAGTTGTAGTTTTGAAATCTCCGGAGGTCCGCAGGTTGAAGACCACTGCGGCCTTCAACATCATCCAGCCCCCTCTCACCCCCTTTAGTTCTGAGTACTCACCTCCGCTCGGCGCTGGTCCGGTCCTGCAGGGCTGTCCGGTGAGGAGGTGGTCCGGTGGGATAGTGGTTCCGGGCTGCTATCTTCACCGGGGAGGCCTCTTCTAAGCGCTTCGGGCCCGGCCTCAGAATAGTCACGTTGCCGTGACAACGACGCAGAGGTGCGTTCATTGCCAACGTAATTCTGCGTCATTGTCAAGGCAACGCCTCTATTCCGGGCCCGAAGCGCAGAGAAGAGGCGCCCCCGGTGAAGATAGCAGCCCGGACCACCTCCTCACCGGACCACCTCCTCACCGGACAGCCCTGCAGGACCGGACCAGCGCCGAGCGGAGGTGAGTACTCAGAACTAAAGGGGGTGAGAGGGGGGCTGGATGATGTTGAAGGCCGCAGTGGTCTTCAACCTGCGGACCTCCGGAGGTTTCAAAACTAGAACTCCCAGCAAGCCCGGACAGCTGATGGCTGCCCGGGCTTGCTGGGAGTTGTAGTTTTGAAACCTCTGGAGGTCCGCAGGTTGAAGACCACTGAGGGCGAATGATGAGAAGAGGATGATGAAGGGGGGGGGGGGGGTGTGGGGATGATGAAGGGGGGTGGGGATGATGAAGGGGGGGGGGTGTGTGATGATTACAAGGGGATGATGAATGGGGGATGTGTGGGATGATAAGGGGATGATGAAGGGGGGATGTGTGGGATGATAAGGGGATGATGAAGGGGGGATGTGCGGGATGATAAGGGGATGATGAAGGGGGGATGTGTGGGATGATAAGGGGATGATGAAGGGGGGATGTGTGGGATGATGACAAGGGGATGATGAAGGGGGGATGTGTGGGATGATGACAAGGGGATGATGAAGGGGGGGATGTGTGGGATGATTACAAGGGGATGATGAAGGGGGGATGTGTGGGATGATAAGGGGATGATGAAGGGGGGATGTGTGGGATGATAAGGGGATGATGAAGGGGGGATGTGTGGGATGATGACAAGGGGATGATGAAGGGGGGATGTGTGGGATGATGACAAGGGGATGATGATGAGGATGTTAATGACGGGTCTGGATGATGACAGGGGGGGGATGAGGTATTTCCCACCCTAGGCTTATACTCGAGTCAATAACTTTTCCTGGGATTTTGGGTTGAAATTAGGGGTCTCGGCTTATACTCGGGTCGGCTTATACTCGAGTATATACGGTATATATATATATATATATATATATATATATATATATATATATATATATATATATATATATACAGAGGAGCGGAGATCTATATATATATATACAGAGGAGAGGAGATCTATATATATATATACAGAGGAGAGGAGATCTATATATATACAGAGGAGAGGAGATCTATATATATATATATATACAGAGGAGAGGAGATCTATATATATATATATATATATATATACACAGAGGAGAGGAGATCTATATATATATATACAGAGGAGAGGAGATCTATATATATATATATATATATATATATACACAGAGGAGAGGAGATCTATATATATATATATATATACAGAGGAGAGGAGATCTATATATATATATATATATATATATACAGAGGAGAGGATATATATATATATATATATACATACAGAGGAGAGGAGATATATATATATATATACAGAGGAGAGGAGATCTATATATATATACAGAGGAGAGGAGATCTATATATATATATATACACACAAAGAGAATAAACATGTGTATAGCAAAACCTGTGTTACTGCAATATATATATATATATATATATATATATATATATATACAGAGGAGAGGAGATCTATATATATATATATACAGAGGAGAGGAGATCTATATATATATACAGAGGAGAGGAGATCTATATATATATATATATATATATATATATATATACACACAAAGGGAATAAACATGTGTATAGCAAAACCTGTGTTACTGCAATATATAAAAATACAGAGGAGAGGAGATCTATATATATATATACACAGAGGAGAGGAGATCTATATATATATACAGAGGAGAGGAGATCTATAAATATATACAGAGGAGAGGAGATCTATATATATATATACACAGAGGAGAGGAGATCTATATATATACAGAGGAGAGGATATATATATATATATATATATATATATACAGAGGAGAGGATATATATATATATATATATATATATATACAGAGGAGAGGAGATCTATATATATATATACACACACAGAGGAGAGGAGATCTATATATATATATACACACAAAGGGAATAAACATGTGTATAGCAAAACCTGTGTTACTGCAATATATATATATATACAGAGGAGAGGAGATCTATATATATATATACAGAGGAGAGGAGATCTATATATATATATATATACAGAGGAGAGGAGATCTATATATATATATACAGAGGAGAGGAGATCTATATATATATATATACACAAAGGGAATAAACATGTGTATAGCAAAACCTGTGTTACTGCAATATATATATACAGAGGAGAGGAGATCTATATATATACAGAGGAGAGGAGATCTATATATATATATATACACAGAGGAGAGGAGATCTATATATATATATATACACAGAGGAGAGGAGATCTATATATATATACAGAGGAGAGGAGATCTATATATATATATATACACAGAGGAGAGGAGATCTATATATATATACAGAGGAGAGGAGATCTATATATATATATATACAGAGGAGAGGATATATATATATATATATATATATATATATACAGAGGAGAGGAGATATATATATATATATATATACAGAGGAGAGGAGATCTATATATATATATATATATATACAGAGGAGAGGAGATCTATATATATATATACACACACAAAGAGAATAAACATGTGTATAGCAAAACCTGTGTTACTGCAATATATATATATATATATATATATATATACAGAGGAGAGGAGATCTATATATATATATATATACAGAGGAGAGGAGATCTATATATATATACAGAGGAGAGGAGATCTATGTATATATATATATATATATATATACACAAAGGGAATAAACATGTGTATAGCAAAACCTGTGTTACTGCAATATATATATGTATACAGAGGAGAGGAGATCTATATATATATATATATATATATATATATATATATACACAGAGGAGAGGAAATCTATATATATATATACAGAGGAGAGGAGATCTATATATATATATATATATATATATATATATATATACAGAGGGGAGGAGATCTATATATATATATATATACAGAGGAGAGGAGATTTATATATATATATATATATATACAGAGGAGAGGAGATCTATATATATATATATACAGAGGAGAGGAGATCTATATATATATATATATATATATATATATATACAGAGGAGAGGAGATCTATATATATATATATATATATATATATATACAGAGGAGAGGAGATATATATATATATATATATATATATATATACAGAGGAGAGGAGATATATATATATATATATATTATATATATATATATACAGAGGAGAGGAGATCTATATATATATATATACAGAGGAGAGGAGATCTATATATATATATATATACAGAGGAGAGGAGATCTATATATATATATATATATATATACACACAAAGGGAATAAACATGTGTATAGCAAAACCTGTGTTACTGCAATATATATATATACAGAGGAGAGGAGATCTATATATATACAGAGGAGAGGAGATCTATATATATATACAGAGGAGAGGAGATCTATATATATATATATATATATATATATATATATATACATACAGAGGAGAGGAGATATATATATATATATATATATATACAGAGGAGAGGAGATCTATATATATATATATATATATACAGAGGAGAGGAGATCTATCTATATATATATATATATATACAGAGGAGAGGAGATATATATATATATATATATATATATATATATATATACAGAGGAGAGGAGATCTATATATATATATATATATATATATATATATATATTTACACAGAGGAGAGGAGATCTATATATATATACAGAGGAGAGGAGATCTATATATATATATACAGAGGAGATCTATATATATATATATATATATACACACAGAGGAGAGGAGATCTATATATATAGATATATATACAGAGGAGAGGAGATCTATATATATATATATATATATATATATATATATATATACAGAGGAGAGGAGATCTATATATATATATATATATATATATATATATATATATATACACAGAGGAGAGGAGATCTATATATATATATATATATATATATACAGAGGAGAGGAGATCTATATATATATATATATATACAGAGGAGAGGAGATCTATATATATATATAAATACAGAGGAGAGGAGATCTATATATATATATATATATATACAGAGGAGAGGAGATCTACATATATATATATATACAGAGGAGAGGAGATCTATATATATATATACAGAGGAGAGGAGATCTATATATATATATATATACAGAGGAGAGGAGATCTATATATATATACAGAGGAGAGGAGATCTATATATATATATATATACAGAGGAGAGGAGATCTATATATATATACAGAGGAGAGGAGATCTATATATATATATATATATATACAGAGGAGAGGAGATCTACATATATATATATATATATATATATACAGAGGAGAGGAGATCTATATATATATATATATATATATATATACAGAGGAGAGGAGATCTATATATATATATATACACACAGAGGAGAGGAGATCTATATATATATATACAGAGGAGAGGAGATTTATATATATATATATATATACAGAGGAGAGGAGATCTATATATATACAGAGGAGAGGAGATCTATATATATATATATATATACAGAGGAGAGGAGATCTATATATATATATATATACAGAGGAGAGGAGATCTATATATATATATATATATATACACAGAGGAGAGGAGATCTACATATATACAGAGGAGAGGAGATCTATATATATATATATACAGAGGAGAGGAGATATATATATATATATATATATATATATACACAGAGGAGAGGAGATCTATATATATATATACAGAGGAGAGGAGATATATATATATATATATATATACAGAGGAGAGGAGATCTATATATATATATACACAGAGGAGAGGAGATCTATATATATATATACAGAGGAGAGGAGATCTATAAATATATACAGAGGAGAGGAGATCTATATATATATACAGAGGAGAGGAGATCTATATATATATATATATACAGAGGAGAGGAGATCTATATATATATATATATATATATATATATATATATATATATATACAGAGGAGAGGAGATCTATATATATATACACAGAGGAGAGGAGATCTATATATATATACAGAGGAGAGGAGATCTATATATATATATACAGAGGAGAGGAGATTTATATATATATATATATACAGAGGAGAGGAGATCTATATATATACAGAGGAGAGGAGATCTATATATATATATATATATATATATACAGAGGAGAGGAGATCTATATATATATATATATATATATATACAGAGGAGAGGAGATCTATATATATATATAAATACACAGAGGAGAGGAGATCTATATATATATACAGAGGAGAGGAGATCTATATATATATATATACAGAGGAGAGGAGATATATATATATATACAGAGGAGAGGAGATCTATATATATATATATACAGAGGAGAGGAGATCTATATATATATATATATACACAGAGGAGAGAAGATCTACATATATACAGAGGAGAGGAGATCTATATATATATATATACAGAGGAGAGGAGATATATATATATATATATATATATATATATACAGAGGAGAGGAGATCTATATATATATATATATATATATATATACACAGAGGAGAGGAGATCTATATATATATACAGAGGAGAGGAGATCTATAAATATATACAGAGGAGAGGAGATCTATATATATATACAGAGGAGAGGAGATCTATATATATATATATACAGAGGAGAGGAGATCTATATATATATACAGAGGAGAGGAGATCTATATATATATACACAGAGGAGAGGAGATATATATATATATACAGAGGAGAGGAGATATATATATATATATATATATATATATACAGAGGAGAGGAGATCTATATATATATACAGAGGAGAGAAGATCTATATATATATATATATATATATATATATATATATATATATATATATATATATATATATACAGATTGTTACTGCAATCCTTTCCTGTGAGGAATACTCCATTATATAGAGACATTTCAGGGGGGACAACATTTCGGGCCGTGACTTTATGCCGTGTATATTAGTTATATATTTACATTAACATAATTTAGCGATCAGCGATATTTCCATGTTCGTACTGTATATATTGTTATTATCAGCCACAGTCTCTACAATCTAATTGTTACAATCTCCTCCATTAATCATTACTCATCAGTGAGGGATACAATGATCGCCTGGTCACGATGCTGCTGGTTAGTGCCGGCGGTATCCTTGGAGGCGTGTCATGTGACTGCCGATCATGTGATCAGAGGTGTAGGATATAACACAAGCTGGCGGAGTTCTCTCCTTGATTCTATAGATGATGTTGATGATTTCATTATGTATGAACATTGTATTTCAAGCCCTTTTTTTTTTTATACATTTACGTTTTTTTTCAATCCTGCACTTCATCTACTTGTATCATTATATATCTTGCACCTTATTGTAATTTTTGGAAGATTTTGCACTTTATTAATGTCTAATAGATTTATTGGCTGTAACAAATTTTGGGTAAATAAATAATTGTCACGATGCTTAAAAAGGCGCCAATGTTCAGCTGAAACGTTGCTGGAGATATGTGGGGAATAAACACACGTTACTTTGCTCTAACTGTGACGTGCTGCGCCATTGTTTGTTGGACAGTCTGGATAGGCTGTGATCAGGTCTTGGACGCATCGTACCCCTGACTTTTTCTTGGAAGTGCAACTATTTTTATTATATGTACCTTATACCTGTGATCACTCCCATCCACTATATCAGGTAGGTAAAACAGGTAGGTAGATATTGCAGCTAAGTAGGTAGTGTAGGCAGGTGGATCGTGCAGGTAGGTAGGTAGTGTAGGCAGGTAGATGGTGCAGGTAGGTAGGTAGTGTAGGCAAGAAGATGGTGCAGGTAGGTAGTTCAGGTAGGTAGATAGATGGTACAGGTAGGTATTGTAGGCTGGTAGGTAGTGCAGGTAGGTAGTGTAGGCTGGTAGGTAATGTAGGCTGGTAGGTAGTGCAGGTAGGTAGGTAGTGTAGGTAGGCTGGTACATAGTGTAGGCTGGTAGGTAGGTTGTGTAAGCTGGTAGGTAGTGTAGGCAGGTAGGTAGATAGTGCAGGTAGGTTAGGTTGGATACCCAACACTGGCGACACTGGTCTCATGTCCATTCACTGTCCTTTCTCCAACCGTGTCCATTCTTCATCACTCTCCATACCATGGCACTGAGCTGACCGATCCCTCTCACATCTCCGAAGTGTCCTGCGCCTCTTCCACTGGACCCCTACATAGCTGGAGCCATGAAAGTAGACAGCGCCCCCCTTCAGGTTGCTCCAGCCCAGTGTGTGGCCCCTGTCTGCTTGTAGTTGTAGATGATGTGGCCCCTGGCTGTCTGTAGCTCTGGATGATGGCATGACCTCTGAATGATGATGTGGCCCCTGGCTGTCTGTAGCTCTGGATGATGGCATGACCTCTGAATGATGATGTGGCCCCTGGCTGTCTGTAGCTCTGGATGATGATATGACCACTGGATGATGATGTGGCCCCTGGCTGTTTGTAGCTCTGGATGATGGCATGACCTCTTGATGATGATGTGGCCCCTGGCTGTCTGTAGCTCTGGATTATGGCATGACCTCTGAATGATGATGTGGCCCCTGGCTTTCTGTAGCTCTGGATGACATGACCTCTGGATAATGATGTGGCCCCTGGCTGTCTGTAGCTCTGGATGATGATATGACCTCTGGATGATGATGTGGCCCCTGGCTGTCTGTAGCTCTGGATGATGACATGACCTCTGGATCATGATGTGGCCCCTGGCTGCCTGTAGTTTTGGATGATGTGGCCCCTGGCTGGCTGTAGCTCTGGTTAATGACATAACCTCTGGATAATGATGTGGCCCCTTGTATCACACAGAGCGGCTGGATGTGGCGGGGAGAGTGGCGCAGTACATTGCAGGAGCCTCTGTTTCCCATCAGCTCTTTATCTCGGAGGCAATGCTGACCTACAGACAGAGGAGGTAAGATATGTGCGGGACTCCATCCGCTGTATGTAACATCACACCCGGAGCCTCCTTTATAGATCCTATGAAAAGACCTCTCCTGTGTCCTCTGACCTCTCCTCCGTCCTCTGACCTTTCCTGTTTCCTTTGACCTCTCCTTCGTCCTCTGACCTCTCCTCCGTCCTATGACTTCTCCTATCATCCTCTGACCTCTCCTATCATCCTCTGACCTCTCCTATCGTCCTCTGACCTCTCCTATCGTCCTCTGACCTCTCCTCCGTCCTCTGACCTCTCCTATCGTCCTCTGACCTCTCCTATCATCCTCTGACCTCTCCTATCTCCTATCGTCCTCTGACCTCTCCTATCGTCCTCTGACCTCTCCTATCGTCCTCTGACCTCTCCCATCGTCCTCTGACCTCTCCTATCGTCCTCTGACCTCTCCTATCATCCTCTGACCTCTCCTATCTCCTATCGTCCTCTGACCTCTCCTATCGTCCTCTGACCTCTTCTAATGTCCTCTGACCTCTCCTATCGTCCTCTGACCTCTGCTTTGTCTTCTGACCTCTCCTGTTTTCTCTGACCAACTTTTTTTTCCCAATGTCCTGGAATTTCCCTGTATCTTATCCCCCATGTCCTCTCCTTTGGCCTCCTGTGTCCTCTGACCACCCCTTCTGTCATGTGACCTTCCCTGTGTTAGTGCTGTGTAACCTCTTTGTATCTAATCCCCCCCCCCTACTCATGTCCTCTGTCCTCTACTCTGGCCTCCTGTGTCCTCTGACCACCCCTAGTTTCCTGTAATTTTCCTCTATGTCCTTCAACCTTTCCTACATCCTCTGACTTCCTTAGTCTCATCCCTCACATCTTCTACTTTTCGCAGTGCCCTCTGACCTCCTGCATTTTCTGACCTCCCCTGTGTCCTCTGACCTCCTGTATTTTCTGAACTCTTTCTCACCTCCCCATGTTCTTTGACCTCACTGTCTCTGAATCCATTCCCAACCTACAGCAAGATGTCAGTGCAGTAAGTTCTCGTGTCTGTGAAGTAAAAGTTGTAGGATCTAATCCAGTCCTTGATATTTATCTCTGTTATATCAAGAACCTGCACCCTGTACCTTCTGCTTCTCAAAACCCTCCTGACCCTAAACTTTCCCTCATATCCCAATCCCAGCCAAACATCACGACCTCCCGATACCGACCAAACATCTTCGCCTCCCGATACCGACCAAACATCTTCGCCTCCCGATACCGACCAAACATCTTCGCCTCCCGATACCGACCAAACATCTTCGCCTCCCGATACCGACCAAACATCTTCGCCTCCCGATACCGACCAAACATCTTCGCCTCCCGATACCGACCAAACATCGTCGCCTCCCGATACCGACCAAACATCTTTGTCTCCCGATACTGACCAAACATCGTCATCTCCCGATACCGACCATACCGACCAAACATCTTCGCCTCCCGATACCGACCAAACATCTTCGCCTCCCGATACCGACCAAACATCTTCGCCTCCCAATACCGACCAAACATCTTCGCCTCCCGATACCGACCAAACATCGTCGCCTCCCGATACCGACCAAACATCTTTGTCTCCCGATACTGACCAAACATCGTCATCTCCCGATACTGACCATACCGACCAAACATCGTCGCCTCCCGATACCGACCAAACATCTTTGTCTCCCGATACCGACCAAACATCGTCATCTCCCGATACCGACCATACCGACCAAACATCGTCGCCTCCCGATACCGACCATACCAACCAAACATCTCCGCCTCCCGATCACGACCAAACATCTCCGCCTCCCGATCACGACCAAACATCTCCGCCTCCCGATCACGACCAAACATCTCCGCCTCCCGATCACAACCAAACCTCTCCCCCTCCCGATCCCGACCAAACATCTCCGCCTTCCGATACCGACCAAACATCTCCGCCTCCCGATACCGACCAAACATCTCCACGTCCTGATCCTGGTAATAGTAAATTTTTTCCCCATTTCTTTGGATTAAAGGACCCCACAGGACAGTTCACCAAATCTATCTTAACCAAATCCTACAACATTTCCACACCTTGACCATATGTACATCTCCAGAATCCTTCCAAACCCTCATCATCTCTATATCCTGACCACCTCTTCATCCCCTATATCCAATTCAAGCTAATCTGTCCACATCTCAATTTCCTTTCCATTGTGGTCGGGGCTACAAACGTGAGATAACTAATGACCCCCCTAACTAACTCATGAAAGAGGAGAAACACAACTACCTAACTAAACAAGTGGTGGAGGTGTGCCATAACCGCGAGCGAGGAGACCCCTATAGTGGGCAAAAACCAAGCCAAAATAGGATACAAATGTTTTATTAACAAGAAAGATCACAATACCAGATATTTAAATACTTCGGACATTTTTCTGAAGGTTTGGAAAGTAACGTGAAGCAGGAAGACCTCAATCTACTCATCACGTCCTGGAACTTTATGCTTTGAGGCAGCCGAAGCTGCACCCGTGCGAAAGGATCGCCCCAATACAGGTAATGGATTATGCCCTAAGGATTCAACCAACGTACGCACATGTATGAATTGACTAGTAGTGAGAGCAGATAGCTGAGCCGATAACTGAAACTGCAATAATGGGGCGTCCGAAGACATACTACCCGTAGCTGCACGTAGTGCATTCAATACTTGCACACGCTATCATTTATGATTGGTTGGGAAATATTTGATGAGCACTTTGGATCTGGACGTTTAAATAGACTTCAGAGTTAACACATAATGATCAACATTAATATACATTTCATAACAAAACGTATCCTGGACACAAGAAACCATAAAACCCCAGGTACATGGCCGCCTTGATGACCAGACTGCGCAGGAAACCAAAAGGGGTGTATCCAATAAGTCTGACATTTTCCTAAACAACTAAATCGGGACTCGTGTCAGGGCCTTGTTAATCGTCTTTCTTTAAATACCCCTCAAAATAGCCTTGATAGGTTGTGAGGAAAATAAAGAAGGACGACCGGGTGCTCCAGGGATCGAAAATGCCAAATGCCAGCGAGATATAACTTAATGGTGCTGAAGGACAACTTGAGCGTATAATGGGCAAAGCTGATGACACAAAGTGGAAGAGAAATGTGATGAGAAGAAGAATGGTGGAGAAAAGAGCGGATATTAAACGTATAACAAGAGTAAGACCGAGCCGTGCTACCAGAAAGGGAATCCATGATGAGCCAGAGACCGAGTATGTCCTTATGGATATTAGGAGGAATAAAATGGGCTGAAGCCACACATGGAGCCTCAGGACTCCTACCTGGCGTCAGAGTCGGTGAAGTAGACGGCACAAGTTCTGATCCTGAATTAGGCACTGCTTGAGAGGTTGAAGCTACTGGCATCAGATCCCCCCAAGTAGCTACATTTAGAGGTGCCATTCTCGATCGCCTCCAACTGAGACTGGAAAGTCTACATTATATTCACCGTGCGTGTCACAATGATACCAATATCCCCCCCTGATGCTGGGCAATTGTGCAAACCTAAAACCTTAATTAAGATAATAAATAACAAACATTGTTCTGAAAACGTGTCAGTAACGATAACGAGAATTGTATCCTAAAACTGAAGACAAGTCAGGACAACAGGTCTACAATCTCCTCAAATATAATGCATCGATGCAGTCATGGGTGAATCAGGGGCCACTGGAATCCAACCTCCTATGTCAGTGGTTATTGCTCTGAAGCCGTGTCAGTAACGATAACGAGAATTGTATCTGAACCTGAAGACGAGTCAGGACGACAGGTCTACGATCTCCTAACCATTGTTATTACTCTCAGTGGCATTGGTAGGGTTGGTGTCACCCAGTGCGGTAGAAAATGGTGTCACCCCATACCTTTCCCTCCTCCCCCCCCCCCCAGTAAGTTTTTAGCCTGTTGTGACAGACACCACTGTTGTAGCGCATTGTGAGAAATTCTAGTATAATAATCAGATATACCAGTTGCCACAGAATGGGAAAGTGTTAAAGAAGTTTTCACCATTTAAATATACCGCTCCCAGAATTACTTAAAGGGGTACTCCACTGGAAAACATTTACTTTTATATCAACTGGTGCCAGAAAGTTAAACAGATTTTTTAATTCTATCTAAAATCTTAATCCTTACAGTACTTATAAGCTGTTGTATTCTCCACAGGAAGTTGTGTAGTTCTTTCCAGTCTGTCCACAGTGCTCTGTCTGTCCATGTTAGGAACTGTCCAGAGCAGGATAGGTTTGCTATGGGGATTTGCTTCTACTATGGACAGTTCTTGACATGGACAGAGGTGTCAGCACAGAGCACTGTGGTCAGACAGAAAAGAAATTAAAAAAGAAAAGAACTTCCTGTGAATCACTTAAAAATCTTAATCCTTCCAGTACTTATTAGCTGCTGTATAAGTAGAAGTAATTTATGAATCTGTTTAACTTTGTAGCACCAGTTGATAAAAAAAAAATGTTTTTCAGTAGAGTTGTAGTTTCACTCATCATAACTGTAGAACTTACAAGCGACTACAGCTCTGATAGGACATAGTGAGGAGAATGTACAATGATATCAGTGACTACAGGTGACGTCTTCTCTATAGTGAGGAGAATACATAATGATGTCAGTGACTACAGGTGACGTCTTCTCTATAGTGAGGAGAATACACAATGATATCAGTGACTACAGGTGACGTCTTCTCTATAGTGAGGAGAATACACAATGATATCAGTGACTACAGGTGACGTCTTCTCTATAGTGAGGAGAATACACAATGATATCAGTGACTACAGGTGACGTCTTCTCTATAGTGAGGAGAATGTACAATGATATCAGTGATTACAGGTGACGTCTTCTCTATAGTGAGGAGAATACATAATGATATCAGTGACTACAGGTGACGTCTTCTCTATAGTGAGGAGAATACATAATGATATCAGTGACTACAGGTGACGTCTTCTCTATAGTGAGGAGAATACATAATGATATCAGTGATTACAGGTGACGTCTTCTCTATAGTGAGGAGAATACACAATGATATCAGTGACTACAGGTGACGTCTTCTCTATAGGGTGGAGAATACACAATGATATCAGTGACTACAGCTCTGATAGGACATAGTGAGGAGAATGTACAATGATATCAGTGACTACAGGTGACGTCTTCTCTATAGCGAGGAGAATACACAATGATATCAATGACTACAGGTGACGTCTTCTCTATAGTGTGGCAGTGTGGCAAGGAAAGGGTGTATTTCCCTTGCTAACTCTGCTGAATGCTCCACCTGTGGCCTGATTAATGAGGTATCAGGAAGGGAAAATGTGTTTAAAAGGAAAAGAAACAGAATAGTTGGGTCTCTCCCTGGGTAACAGCATGTCGCTGTAGGGGGAGACACACGGACCCTGTTGAGGAAACACACAGCGAACTGTGAGCGGTCCAAGAAGTGAAGAAGTGGTGTGAACTGTGAGTAACAGGTTGCAGGGGCACATGTTTTATGCTGGCTGAGGGTAGCTCACCAGATAGTAGTCAGGGCATGCTGATATGTGTAGTCAGTGACCAGACGGTCTAGGACTTTGGTTTGTTCCTGAGTTATGTTTTGTTTTACCTGCAACCTGTCTAAATAAAGCTGGCAAGGTGCCAGGCTTGCATGAATAACCGTTGTCTGCGGGTTTATTGAGTGGAAACGTGTCCCGTGGCAGTGTCCAGGACGATCCCGGAGCTAATCCCCCAAGGAGGAATCCTTACAATAGTGAGGAGAATACACAATGATATCAGTGATTACAGATGACGTCTTTATAGTGAGGACAATACACAATGATATCAGTGATTACAGGTGACGTCTTCTCTATAGTGAGGAGAATACACAATGATATCAGTGATTACAGGTGACGTCTTCTCTATAGTGAGGAGAATACACAATGATATCAGTGACTACAGGTGATGTCTTCTCTATAGTGAGGAGAATACACAATGATATCAGTGACTACAGGTGATGTCTTCTCTATAGTGAGGAGAATACACAATGATATCAGTGATTACAGGTGACGTCTTCTCTATAGTGAGGAGAATACAGAATGATATCAGTGATTACAGGTGACGTCTTCTCTATAGTGAGGAGAATACACAATGATATCAGTGACTACAGGTGACTTCTCTATAGTGAGGAGAATGTACAATGATATCAGTGACTACAGGTGACGTCTTCTCTATAGTGAGGAGAATACACAATGATATCAGTGACTACAGGTGACGTCTTCTCTATAGTGAGGAGAATACACAATGATATCAGTGACTACAGGTGACTTCTCTATAGTGAGGAGAGTACACAATGATATCAGTGATTACAGGTGACTTCTCTATAGTGAGGAGAATACACAATGATATCAGTGACTACAGGTGACGTCTTCTCTATAGTGAGGAGAGTACACAATGAAATCAGTGACTACAGGTGACGTCTTCTCTATAGTGGGGAGAATACACAATGATATCAGTGATTACAGGTGACGTCTTCTCCATAGTGAGGAGAGTACACAATGATATCAGTGATTACAGGTGACGTCTTCTCTATAGTGAGGAGAATACACAATGATATCAGTGATTACAGGTGACGTCTTCTCTATAGTGAGGAGAATACACAATGATATCAGTGACTACAGGTGACGTCTTCTCTATAGTGAGGAGAATACACAATGATATCAGTGACTACAGGTGATTTCTCTATAGTGAGGAGAATGTACAATGATATCAGTGACTACAGGTGATGTCTTCTCTATAGTGAGGAGAATACACAGTGATATCAGTGACTACAGGCGACGTCTTCTCTATATTGAGGAGAATACACAATGATATCAGTGACTACAGGTGACTTCTCTATAGTGAGGAGAGTACACAATGATATCAGTGATTACAGGTGACATCCTCTCTATAGTGAGGAGAATACACAATGATATCAGTGACTACAGGTGACGTCTTCTCTATAGTGAGGAGAATACACAATGATATCAGTGACTACAGGTGACGTCTTCTCTATAGTGAGGAGAATACATAATGATATCAGTGATTACAGGTGACGTCTTCTCTATAGTGAGGAGAATACACAATGATATCAGTGACTACAGGTGACGTCTTCTCTATAGTGAGGAGAATACACAATGATATCAGTGACTACAGCTGACGTCTTCTCTATAGTGAGGAGAATACACAATGATATCAGTGACTACAGGTGACGTCTTCTCTATAGTGAGGAGAATACACAATGATATCAGTGATTACAGGTGACGTCTTCTCTATAGTGAGGAGAATACACAATGATATCAGTGACTACAGGTGACGTCTTCTCTATAGTGAGGAGAGTACACAATGAAATCAGTGACTACAGGTGACGTCTTCTCTATAGTGGGGAGAATACACAATGATATCAGTGATTACAGGTGACCTCTTCTCCATAGTGAGGAGAGTACACAATGATATCAGTGATTACAGGTGACGTCTTCTCTATAGTGAGGAGAATACACAATGATATCAGTGATTACAGGTGACGTCTTCTCTATAGTGAGGAGAATACACAATGATATCAGTGACTACAGGTGACGTCTTCTCTATAGTGAGGAGAATACACAATGATATCAGTGACTACAGGTGATTTCTCTATAGTGAGGAGAATGTACAATGATATCAGTGACTACAGGTGATGTCTTCTCTATAGTGAGGAGAATACACAGTGATATCAGTGACTACAGGTGACGTCTTCTCTATATTGAGGAGAATACACAATGATATCAGTGACTACAGGTGACTTCTCTATAGTGAGGAGAGTACACAATGATATCAGTGATTACAGGTGACATCCTCTCTATAGTGAGGAGAATACACAATGATATCAGTGACTACAGGTGACGTCTTCTCTATAGTGAGGAGAATACACAATGATATCAGTGACTACAGGTGACGTCTTCTCTATAGTGAGGAGAATACATAATGATATCAGTGATTACAGGTGACGTCTTCTCTATAGTGAGGAGAATACACAATGATATCAGTGACTACAGGTGACGTCTTCTCTATAGTGAGGAGAATACACAATGATATCAGTGACTACAGGTGACGTCTTCTCTATAGTGAGGAGAGTACACAATGATATCAGTGACTACAGGTGACGTCTTCT